>NW_027314753.1:2307500-2317500 GCF_023375885.2 Dermacentor andersoni
AAGTTAGGTTAGGTTAGGTTAGGTGAGGTGAGGTTAGGTTAGGTTATGTTAGGTTAGGTTATGTTAGGTTAGGTTAGGTTAGGTTAGGTTAGATGTTAGATGTTAGATTATAATAAATGGGAAGTTAGATGTTCGATGTTAGACTAGATTAGACGTTAGGTTAGGTTAGGTTAGGTTAGGTTAGGTTAGGGTAGGCTAGGCTAGGCTAGGCTAGGCAAGGCTAGGCTAGGCTAGGTTAGGTTAGGTTAGGTTAGGTTAGGTTAGGTTAGGTTAGGTTAGGTTAGGTTAGGTTAGGTTAGGTTAGGTTAGGTTAGGTTTGGTTAGGTTAGGTTTGGTTAGGTTAGGTTAGGTTAGGTTAGGTTAGGTTAGGTTAGGTTAGGTTAAGTTAGGTTAGGTTAGGTTAGGTTAGGTTAGGTTAGGTTAGGTGTTAGATGTTAGATTAGATTAGATGTGAAGTTAGATGTTAGATGTTAGAATAGATTAGATGTTAGGTTAGGTTAGGTTAGGTTAGTTTAGGATTAGATGTTAGGTTAGGTTAGGTTAGGTTGGGTTAAGTTAGGTTAGGTTAGGTTAGGTGAGGTGAGGTTAGGTTAGGTTAGGTTAGGTTATGTTAGATGTCAGACGTTAGATTATATTAAATGGGAAGTTAGATGTTCTATGTTAGACTAGATTAGACATTAGGTTAGGTTAGGTTAGGTTAGGTTAGGATGAGATGTTAGGTTAGATGTTAGATGTTAGATTAGATTAGATGTTAGGTTAGGTTATGTTAGGTCAGGTGAGGTTAGGTTAGGTTAGGTTAGGGTATGTTAGGTTAGGTTAGGTTAGGTTAGGTTAGGTTAGATGTTAGATGTTAGATTATATTAGATGGGAAGTTAGATGTTCGATGTTAGACTAGATTAGACGTTAGGTTAGGTTAGGTTAGGTTAGGTCAGGTTAGGTTAGGTTAGGTTAGGTTAGGTTAGGTTAGGTTAGGTTAGTTTAGGTTAGGTTAGGTTAGGTTAGGTTAGGTTAGGTTAGGTTAGGTTAGGTTAGGTTAGGTTTGGTTAGGTTAGGTTAGGTTAGGTTAGGTTAGGTTAGGTTAGGTGAGGTTAGGTTAGGTTAGGTGTTAGATGTTAGATTAGATTAGATGTTAAGTTAGACGTTAGATGTTACAATAGATTAGATGTTAGGTTAGGTTAGGTTAGGTTAGTTTAGGATTAGATGTTACGTTAGATGTTAGATGTTAGATTAGATTAGATGTTAGGTTAGGTTAGGTTAGGTTAGGTTGGGTTAGGTTGGGTTAGGTTAAGTTAGGTTAGGTTAGGTTAGGTTAGGTTAGGTTAGGTTAGGTTAGGTCAGGTTAGGTTAGGTTAGGTTAGGTGTTAGATGTTAGATTAGATTAGATGTTAAGTTAGATGTTATATGTTAGAATAGATGAGATGTTAGGTTAGGTTAGTTTAGGATTAGATGTTACGTTAGATGTTAGATGTTAAATTAGATTAGATGTTAGGTTAGGTTAGGTTAGGTTAGGTTGGGTTAAGTTAGGTTAGGTTAGGTTAGGTGAGGTGAGGTTAGGTTAGGTTAGGTTAGGTTATATTAGGTTAGGCTAGGTTAGGTTAGGTTAGATGTTAGATGTTAGATGTTAGATTATAATAAATGGGAAGTTAGATGTTCGATGTTAGACTAGATTAGACGTTAGGTTAGGTTAAGTTAGGTTAGGTTAGGTTAGGTGAGGTTAGGTTAGGTTAGGTGTTAGATGTTAGATTAGATTAGATGTTAAGTTAGATGTTAGATGTTAGATTAGATTAGATGTTAGGTTAGGTTAGGTTAGTTTACAATTAGATGTTACGTTAGATGTTAGATGTTAGATTAAATTAGATGTTAGGTTAGGTTAGGTTAGGTTAGGTTGGGTTAAGTTAGGTTAGGTTAGGTTAGGTGAGGTGAGGTTAGGTTAAGTTAGGTTAGGTTAGGTTAGGTGAGGTGAGGTGAGGTTAGGTTAGGTTAGGTTAGGTTAGGTTAGGTTAGGTTAGGTTAGGTTAGGTTAGGTTAGGTTAGGTTAGGCTAGGATAGGTTAGGTTAGGTTAGGTTAGGTTAGGTTAGGTTAGGTTAGTCTAGGTTAGGTTAGGTTAGGTTAGGTTAGGTTAGGTTAGGTTACGTTAGGTTAGGTTAGGTTAGGTTAGGTTAGGTTAGGTTAGGTTAGGATTAGATGTTAGGTTAGATGTTAGATGTTAGATTAGATTAGATGTTAGGTTAGGTTAGGTTAGGTTAGGTGAGGTGGGTGAGGTTAGGTTAGGTTAGGTTAGGTTAGGTTAGATGTTAGATGTTAGATTATATTAGATGGGAAGTTAGATGTTCGATGTTAGACTAGATTAGACGTTAGGTTAGGTTAGGTTAGGTTAGGTTAGGTTAGGTGTTAGATGTTAGATTAGATTAGATGTGAAGTTAGATGTTAGATGTTAGAATAGATTAGATGTTAGGTTAGGTTAGGTTAGGTTAGTTTAGGATTAGATGTTAGGTTAGGTTAGGTTAGGTTAGGTTGGGTTAAGTTAGGTTAGGTTAGGTTAGGTGAGGTGAGGTTAGGTTAGGTTAGGTTAGGTTATGTTAGATGTCAGACGTTAGATTATATTAAATGGGAAGTTAGATGTTCTATGTTAGACTAGATTAGACATTAGGTTAGGTTAGGTTAGGTTAGGTTAGGATGAGATGTTAGGTTAGATGTTAGATGTTAGATTAGATTAGATGTTAGGTTAGGTTAGGTTAGGTTAGGTCAGGTGAGGTTAGGTTAGGTTAGGTTAGGGTATGTTAGGTTAGGTTAGGTTAGGTTAGGTTAGGTTAGATGTTAGATGTTAGATTATATTAGATGGGAAGTTAGATGTTCGATGTTAGACTAGATTAGACGTTAGGTTAGGTTAGGTTAGGTTAGGTCAGGTTAGGTTAGGTTAGGTTAGGTTAGGTTAGGTTAGGTTAGGTTAGTTTAGGTTAGGTTAGGTTAGGTTAGGTTAGGTTAGGTTAGGTTAGGTTAGGTTAGGTTAGGTTAGGTTAGGTTAGGTTAGGTTAGGTGAGGTTAGGTTAGGTTAGGTGTTAGATGTTAGATTAGATTAGATGTTAAGTTAGACGTTAGATGTTACAATAGATTAGATGTTAGGTTAGGTTAGGTTAGGTTAGTTTAGGATTAGATGTTACGTTAGATGTTAGATGTTAGATTAGATTAGATGTTAGGTTAGTTTAGGTTAGGTTAGGTTAGGTTAGGTTGGGTTAGGTTAAGTTAGGTTAGGTTAGGTTAGGTTAGGTTAGGTTAGGTTAGGTTAGGTCAGGTTAGGTTAGGTTAGGTTAGGTGTTAGATGTTAGATTAGATTAGATGTTAAGTTAGATGTTATATGTTAGAATAGATGAGATGTTAGGTTAGGTTAGTTTAGGATTAGATGTTACGTTAGATGTTAGATGTTAGATTAGATTAGATGTTAGGTTAGGTTAGGTTAGGTTGGGTTAAGTTAGGTTAGGTTAGGTTAGGTGAGGTGAGGTTAGGTTAGGTTAGGTTAGGTTATATTAGGTTAGGCTAGGTTAGGTTAGGTTAGATGTTAGATGTTAGATGTTAGATTATAATAAATGGGAAGTTATATGTTCGATGTTAGACTAGATTAGACGTTAGGTTAGGTTAGGTTAGGTTAGGTTAGGTTAGGTTAGGTGAGGTTAGGTTAGGTTAGGTTAGGTTATGTTAGGTTAGGTTAGGTTAGGTTAGGTTAGATGTTAGACGTTAGATTATATTAAATAGGAAGTTAGATGTTCTATGTTAGACTAGATTAGACATTAGGTTAGGTTAGGTTAGGTTAGGTTAGGTTAGGTTAGGTCAGGTGAGGTTAGGTTAGGTTAGGTTAGGGTATGTTAGGTTAGGTTAGGTTAGGTTAGGTTAGGTTAGGTTAGATGTTAGATGTTAGATTATATTAGATGGGAAGTTAGATGTTCGATGTTAGACTAGATTAGACGTTAGGTTAGGTTAGGTTAGGTTAGGTTAGGTCAGGTTAGGTTAGGTTAGGTTAGGTTAGGTTAGGTTAGGTTAGTTTAGGTTAGGTTAGGTTAGGTTAGGTTAGGTTAGGTTAGGTTAGGTTAGGTTAGGTTAGGTTTGGTTAGGTTAGGTTAGGTTAGGTTAGGTTAGGTTAGGTTAGGTGAGGTTAGGTTAGGTTAGGTGTTAGATGTTAGATTAGATTAGATGTTAAGTTAGACGTTAGATGTTACAATAGATTAGATGTTAGGTTAGGTTAGGTTAGGTTAGTTTAGGATTAGATGTTACGTTAGATGTTAGATGTTAGATTAGATTAGATGTTAGGTTAGGTTAGGTTAGGTTAGGTTGGGTTAGGTTAAGTTAGGTTAGGTTAGGTTAGGTTAGGTTAGGTTAGGTTAGGTCAGGTTAGGTTAGGTTAGGTTAGGTGTTAGATGTTAGATTAGATTAGATGTTAAGTTAGATGTTATATGTTAGAATAGATGAGATGTTAGGTTAGGTTAGTTTAGGATTAGATGTTACGTTAGATGTTAGATGTTAGATTAGATTAGATGTTAGGTTAGATTAGGTTAGGTTAGGTTAGGTTAGGTTAGGTTGGGTTAGGTTAAGTTAGGTTAGGTTAGGTTAGGAGAGGTTAGGTTAGGTTAGGTCAGGTTAGGTTAGGTTAGGTTAGGTGTTAGATGTTAGATTAAATTAGATGTTAAGTTAGATGTTATATGTTTGAATAGATGAGATGTTAGGTTAGGTTAGTTTAGGATTAGATGTTAGGTTAGGTTAGATTAGGTTAGGTTAGGTTAGGTTAGGTTAGGTTAGGTTAGGTTAGGTTAGGTGTTAGACGCTAGATTAGATTAGATGTTAAGTTAGATGTTAGATGTTAGATTAGATTAGATGTTAGGTTAGGTTAGGTTAGTTTAGGATTAGATGTTACGTTAGATGTTAGATGTTAGATTAGATTAGATGTTAGGTTAGGTTAGGTTAGGTTGGGTTAGGTTAGGTTAGGTTAGGTTAGGTTAGGTTAGGTTAGGTTAGGTCAGGTTAGGTTAGGTTAGGTTAGGTGTTAGATGTTAGATTAGATTAGATGTTAAGTTAGATGTTATATGTTAGAATAGATTAGATGTTAGGTTAGGTTAGTTTAGGATTAGATGTTACGTTAGATGTTAGATTAGATTAGATGTTAGGTTAGGTTAGGTTAGGTTAGGTTGGGTTAAGTTAGGTTAGGTTAGGTTAGGTGAGGTGAGGTTAGGTTAGGTTAGGTTAGGTTATATTAGGTTAGGTTAGGTTAGGTTAGGTTAGATGTTAGATGTTAGATGTTAGATTATAATAAATGGGAAGTTAGATGTTGGATGTTAGACTAGATTAGACGTTAGGTTAGGTTAGGTTAGGTTAGGTTAGGTTAGGATGAGATGTTAGGTTAGACGTTAGATGTTAGATTAGATTAGATGTTAGGTTAGGTTAGGTGAGGTGAGGTTAGGTTAGGTTAGGTTAGGTTAGGGTATGTTAGGTTAGGTTAGGTTAGGTTAGGTTAGATGTTAGATGTTGGATTATATTAGATGGGAAGTTAGATGTTCGATGTTAGACTAGATTAGACGTTTGGTTAGGTTAGGTTAGGTTAGGTTATGTTAGGTTAGGTTAGGTTAGCTTAGGTTAGTTTAGGTTAGGTTAGGTTAGGTTAGGTTAGGTTAGGTTAGGTTAGGTTATGTTAGGTTAGGTTAGGTTAGGTTAGGTTAGGTTAGGTTAGGGTATGTTAGGTTAGGTTAGGTTAGGTTAGATGTTAGATGATAGATTATATTAGATGGGAAGTTAGATGTTCGATGTTAGACTAGATTAGACGTTAGGTTAGGTTAGGTTAGGTTAGGTCAGGTTAGGTTAGGTTAGGTTAGGTTAGGTTAGGTTAGGTTAGGTTAGGTTAGTTTAGGCTAGGTTAGGTTAGGTTAGGTGAGGTGAGGTTAGGTTAGGTTAGGTTAGGTTAGGTTATGTTAGGTTAGGTTAGGTTAGGTTAGGTTAGATGTTAGATGTTAGATTATAATAAATGGGATGTTAGATGTTCGATGTTAGACTAGATTAGACGTTAGGTTAGGTTAGGTTAGGTTAGGTTAGGTTAGGGTAGGCTAGGCTAGGCTAGGCTAGGCAAGGCTAGGCTAGGCTAGGTTAGGTTAGGTTAGGTTAGGTTAGGTTAGGTTAGGTTAGTTTAGGTTAGGTTAGGTTAGGTTAGGTTAGGTTAGGTTTGGTTAGGTTAGGTTTGGTTAGGTTAGGTTAGGTTAGGTTAGGTTAGGTTAGGTTAGGTTAGGTTAGGTTAGGTTAAGTTAGGTTAGGTTAGGTTAGGTTAGGTTAGGTTAGGTTAGGTGTTAGATGTTAGATTAGATTAGATGTGAAGTTAGATGTTAGATGTTAGAATAGATTAGATGTTAGGTTAGGTTAGGTTAGGTTAGTTTAGGATTAGATGTTAGGTTAGGTTAGGTTAGGTTAGGTTGGGTTAAGTTAGGTTAGGTTAGGTTAGGTGAGGTGAGGTTAGGTTATGTTAGATGTCAGACGTTAGATTATATTAAATGGGAAGTTAGATGTTCTATGTTAGACTAGATTAGACATTAGGTTAGGTTAGGTTAGGTTAGGTTAGGATGAGATGTTAGGTTAGATGTTAGATGTTAGATTAGATTAGATGTTAGGTTAGGTTAGGTTAGGTTAGGTCAGGTGAGGTTAGGTTAGGTTAGGTTAGGGTATGTTAGGTTAGGTTAGGTTAGGTTAGGTTAGGTTAGATGTTAGATGTTAGATTATATTAGATGGGAAGTTAGATGTTCGATGTTAGACTAGATTAGACGTTAGGTTAGGTTAGGTTAGGTTAGGTCAGGTTAGGTTAGGTTAGGTTAGGTTAGGTTAGGTTAGGTTAGGTTAGGTTAGGTTAGTTTAGGTTAGGTTAGGTTAGGTTAGGTTAGGTTAGGTTAGGTTAGGTTTGGTTAGGTTAGGTTAGGTTAGGTTAGGTTAGGTTAGGTGAGGTTAGGTTAGGTTAGGTGTTAGATGTTAGATTAGATTAGATGTTAAGTTAGACGTTAGATGTTACAATAGATTAGATGTTAGGTTAGGTTAGGTTAGGTTAGTTTAGGATTAGATGTTACGTTAGATGTTAGATGTTAGATTAGATTAGATGTTAGGTTAGGTTAGGTTAGGTTAGGTTGGGTTAGGTTAGGTTAGGTTAGGTTAGGTTAGGTTAGGTTAGGTTAGGTTAGGTTAGGTTAGGTTAGGTTAGGTTAGGTTAGGTTAGGTTAGGTTAGGTTAGGTTAGGTTAGGTTAGGTTAGGTTAGGTTAGGTTAGGTCAGGTTAGGTTAGGTTAGGTTAGGTGTTAGATGTTAGATTAGATTAGATGTTAAGTTAGATGTTATATGTTAGAATAGATGAGATGTTAGGTTAGGTTAGTTTAGGATTAGATGTTACGTTAGATGTTAGATTAGATTAGATGTTAGGTTAGGTTAGGTTAGGTTAGGTTGGGTTAAGTTAGGTTAGGTTAGGTTAGGTGAGGTGAGGTTAGGTTAGGTTAGGTTAGGTTATATTAGGTTAGGCTAGGTTAGGTTAGGTTAGATGTTAGATGTTAGATGTTAGATTATAATAAATGGGAAGTTAGATGTTCGATGTTAGACTAGATTAGACGTTAGGTTAGGTTAGGTTAGGTTAGGTTAGGTTAGGTTAGGTTAGGTTAGGTGAGGTTAGGTTAGGTTAGGTGTTAGATGTTAGATTAGATTAGATGTTAAGTTAGATGTTAGATGTTAGATTAGATTAGATGTTAGGTTAGGTTAGGTTAGGTTAGTTTACAATTAGATGTTACGTTAGATGTTAGATGTTAGATTAAATTAGATGTTAGGTTAGGTTAGGTTAGGTTAGGTTGGGTTAAGTTAGGTTAGGTTAGGTTAGGTGAGGTGAGGTTAGGTTAAGTTAGGTTAGGTTAGGTTAGGTGAGGTGAGGTGAGGTTAGGTTAGGTTAGGTTAGGTTAGGTTAGGTTAGGTTAGGTTAGGTTAGGTTAGGTTAGGTTAGGTTAGGTTAGGCTAGGATAGGTTAGGTTAGGTTAGGTTAGGTTAGGTTAGGTTAGGTTAGTCTAGGTTAGGTTAGGTTAGGTTAGGTTAGGTTAGGTTAGGTTACGTTAGGTTAGGTTAGGTTAGGTTAGGTTAGGTTAGGTTAGGTTAGGTTAGGATTAGACGTTAGGTTAGATGTTAGATGTTAGATTAGATTAGATGTTAGGTTAGGTTAGGTTAGGTTAGGTGAGGTGGGTGAGGTTAGGTTAGGTTAGGTTAGGTTAGTTTAGATGTTAGATGTTAGATTATATTAGATGGGAAGTTAGATGTTCGATGTTAGACTAGATTAGACGTTAGGTTAGGTTAGGTTAGGTTAGGTTAGGTTAGGTTAGGTTAGGTTAGTTTAGGTTAGTTTAGGTTAGGTTAGGTTAGGTTAGGTTAGGTTAGATTAGGTTAGGTTAGGTTAGGTTAGGTTAGGTTAGGTTAGGTTAGGTGTTAGACGCTAGATTAGATTAGATGTTAAGTTAGATGTTAGATGTTAGATTAGATTAGATGTTAGGTTAGGTTAGGTTAGTTTAGGATTAGATGTTACGTTAGATGTTAGATGTTAGATTAGATTAGATGTTAGGTTAGGTTAGGTTAGGTTAGGTTGGGTTAGGTTAGGTTAGGTTAGGTTAGGTTAGGTTAGGTTAGGTTAGGTTAGGTTAGGTTAGGTCAGGTTAGGTTAGGTTAGGTTAGGTGTTAGATGTTAGATTAGATTAGATGTTAAGTTAGATGTTATATGTTAGAATAGATTAGATGTTAGGTTAGGTTAGTTTAGGATTAGATGTTACGTTAGATGTTAGATGTTAGATTAGATTAGATGTTAGGTTAGGTTAGGTTAGGTTAGGTTGGGTTAAGTTAGGTTAGGTTAGGTGAGGTGAGGTTAGGTTAGGTTAGGTTAGGTTATATTAGGTTAGGTTAGGTTAGGTTAGGTTAGGTTAGATGTTAGATGTTAGATGTTAGATTATAATAAATGGGAAGTTAGATGTTCGATGTTAGACTAGATTAGACGTTAGGTTAGGTTAGGTTAGGTTAGGTTAGGATGAGATGTTAGGTTAGATGTTAGATGTTAGATTAGATTAGATGTTAGGTTAGGTTAGGTGAGGTGAGGTTAGGTTAGGTTAGGTTAGGTTAGGGTATGTTAGGTTAGGTTAGGTTAGGTTAGGTTAGGTTAGCTTAGGTTAGTTTAGGTTAGGTTAGGTTAGGTTAGGTCAGGTTAGGTTATGTTAGGTTAGGTTATGTTAGGTTAGGTTAGGTTAGGTTAGGTTAGGTTAGGGTATGTTAGGTTAGGTTAGGTTAGGTTAGGTTAGGTTAGATGTTAGATGATAGATTATATTAGATGGGAAGTTAGATGTTCGATGTTAGACTAGATTAGACGTTAGGTTAGGTTAGGTTAGGTTAGGTCAGGTTAGGTTAGGTTAGGTTAGGTTAGGTTAGGTTAGGTTAGGTTAGGTTAAGTTAGGTTAGGTTAGGTTAGTTTAGGTTAGGTTAGGTTAGGTTAGGTTAGGTTAGGTTAGGTTAGATTAGGTTAGGTTCGGTTAGGTTAGGTTAGGTTAGGTTAGGTTAGGTTAGTTAGGTTAGGTTAGGTTAGGTTAGGTTAGGTGTTAGATGTTAGATTAGATTAGATGTTAAGTTAGATGTTAGATGTTAGAATAGATTAGATGTTAGGTTAGGTTAGGTTAGTTTAGGATTAGATGTTACGTTAGATGTTAGATTAGATTAGATGTTAGGTTAGGTTAGGTTAGGTTAGGTTGGGTTAAGTTAGGTTAGGTTAGGTTAGGTGAGGTGAGGTTAGGTCAGGTTAGGTTAGGTTATGTTATGTTAGGTTAGGTTAGGTTAGGTTAGGTTAGGTTAGATGTTAGATGTTAGATTATAATAAATGGGAAGTTAGATGTTCGATGTTAGACTAGATTAGACGTTAGGTTAGGTTAGGTTAGGTTAGGTTAGGTTAGGGTAGGCTAGGCTAGGCTAGGCTAGGCAAGGC
>NW_027314753.1:2620000-2707500 GCF_023375885.2 Dermacentor andersoni
AGACTAGATTAGACGTTAGGTTCGGTTAGGTTAGGTTAGGTTAGGTTAGGTTAGGTTAGGTTAGGTTATGTTAGGTTAGGGTATGTTAGGTTAGGTTAGGTTAGATGTTAGATGTTAGATTATATTAGATGGCAAGTTAGATGTTCGATGTTAGACTAGATTAGACGTTAGGTTAGGTTAGGTTAGGTTAGGTTAGGTCAGGTTAGGTTAGGTTAGGTTAGGTTAGGTTAGGTTAGGTTAGGTTAGGTTAGGCTATGTTAGGTTAGGTTAGGTTAGGTTAGGTGTTAAATGTTAGATTAGATTAGATGTTCAGTTAGATGTTAGATGTTAGAATAGATTAGATGTTAGGTTAGGTTAGGTTAGGTTAGTTTAGGATTAGATGTTACGTTAGATGTTAGATGTTAGATTAGATTAGATGTTAGGTTAGGTTACGTTAGGTTAGGTTGGGTTAAGTTAGGTTAGGTTAGGTTAGGTGAGGTGAGGTTAGGTTAGGTTAGGTTAGGTTTGGTTATGTTAGGTTAGGTTAGGTTAGGTTAGGTTAGATGTTAGATTATAATAAATGGGAAGTTATATGTTCGATGTTAGACTAGATTAGACGTTAGGTTAGGTTAGGTTGTTAGGTTAGGTTAGGTTAGGTTAGGTTAGGATGATATGTTAGGTTACATGTTAGATGTTAGATTAGATTAGATGTCAGGTTAGGTTAGGTGAGGTGAGGTTAGGTTAGGTTAGGTTAGGTTAGATGTTAGATTATATTAGATGGGAAGTTAGATGTTCGATTAAAACTCTTGCTTGGGCTAGTTGGTTCATGCTTGAAGTAGGTAAAGGCAAGGCGCAGAAGACCAGGACTTAGGAAGAACACAAACGACAAGACGGGCGCCCGTCTTGTCGTTTGTGTTCTTCCTAAGTCCTGGTCTTCTGCGCCTTGCCTTTACCTACTTCAAGATGTTCGATGTTAGTCTAGATTAGACGTTAGGTTAGGTTAGGATAGGTTAGGTTAGCTTAGGTTAGTTTAGGTTAGGTTAGGTTAGGTTAGGTTAGGTTAGGTTAGGTTAGGTTAGGTTAGTTTAGGATTAGATGTTACGTTAGATGTTAGATGTTAGATTAGATTAGATGTTAGGTTTGGTTAGGTTAGGTTAGGTTGGGTTAAGTTAGGTTAGGTTAGGTTAGGTGAGGTGAGGATAGGTTAGGTTAGGTTAGGTTAGGTTATGTTAGGTTAGATTAGGTTAGGTTAGGTTAGATGTTAGATGTTAGATTATATTAAATGGGAAGTTATATGTTCGATGTTAGACTAGATTAGACGTTAGGTTAGGTTAGGTTGTTAGGTTAGGTTAGGTTAGGTTAGGTTAGGTTAGGTTAGGTTAGGATTAGATGTTAGGTTAGATGTTAGATGTTAGATTAGATTAGATGTTAGGTTAGGTTAGGTTAGGTTAGGTTAGGTTAGGTTAGGTTAGGTGTTAAATGTTAGATTAGATTAGATGTTCAGTTAGATGTTAGATGTTAGAATAGATTAGATGTTAGGTTAGGTTAGGTTAGGTTAGTTTAGGATTAGATGTTACGTTAGATGTTAGATGTTAGATTAGATTAGACGTTAGGTTAGGTTACGTTAGGTTAGGTTGGGTTAAGTTAGGTTAGGTTAGGTTAGGTTAGGTTAGGTTAGATGTTAGATGTTAGATTATAATAAATGGGAAGTTAGATGTTCGATGTTAGACTAGATTAGACGTTAGGTTAGGTTAGGTTAGGTTAGGTTAGGGTAGGCTAGGCTAGGCTAGGCTAGGCTAGGCAAGGCTAGGCTAGGCTAGGTTAGGTTAGGTTAGGTTAGGTTAGGTTAGGTTAGGTTAGGTTAGGTTAGGTTAGGTTCGGTTAGGTTAGGTTAGGTTAGGTTAGGTTAGGTTTGGTTAGGTTAGGTTTGGTTAGGTTAGGTTAGGTTAGGTTAGGTTAGGTTAAGTTAGGTTAGGTTAGGTTAGGTTAGGTTAGGTTAGGTTAGGTTAGGTGTTAGATGTTAGATTAGATTAGATGTTAAGTTAGATGTTAGATGTCAGAATAGATTAGATGTTAGGTTAGGTTAGGTTAGGTTAGTTTAGGATTAGATGTTACGTTAGATGTTAGATGTTAGATTAGATTAGATGTTAGGTTAGGTTAGGTTAGGTTAGGTTGGGTTAAGTTAGGTTAGGTTAGGTTAGGTGAGGTGAGGTTAGGTTAGGTTAGGTTAGGTTAGGTTAGATGTTAGATTGTATTAGATGGGAAGTTAGATGTTCGATTAAAACTCTTGCTTGGGCTAGTTGGTTCATGCTTGAAGTAGGTAAAGGCAAGGCGCAGAAGACCAGGACTTAGGAAGAACACAAACGACAAGACGGGCGCCCGTCTTGTCGTTTGTGTTCTTCCTAAGTCCTGGTCTTCTGCGCCTTGCCTTTACCTACTTCAAGATGTTCGATGTTAGTCTAGATTAGACGTTAGGTTAGGTTAGGATAGGTTAGGTTAGGTTAGGTTAGCTTAGGTTAGTTTAGGTTAGGTTAGGTTGTTAGGTTAGGTTAGGTTAGGTAAGGTTAGGTTAGGTTAGATTAGGTTAGGTTAGGTTAGGTTAAGTTAGGTTAGGATTAGATGTTAGGTTAGATGTTAGATGTTAGATTAGATTAGATGTTAGGTTAGGTTAGGTTAGGTTGGGTTAAGTTAGGTTAGGTTAGGTTAGGTGAGGTGAGGTTAGGTTAGGTTAGATGTTAGATGTTAGATTATAATAAATGGGAAGTTAGATGTTCGATGTTAGACTAGATTAGAGGTTAGGTTAGGTTAGGTTAGGTTAGGTTAGGTTAGGGTAGGCTAGGCTAGGCTAGGCTAGGCTAGGCAAGGCTAGGCTAGGCTAGGTTAGGTTAGGTTAGGTTAGGTTAGGTTAGGTTAGGTTAGGTTAGGTTAGGTTAGGTTAGGTTAGGTTCGGTTAGGTTAGGTTAGGTTAGGTTAGGTTAGGTTAGGTTTGGTTAGGTTAGGTTAGGTTAGGTTAGGTTAGGTTAAGTTAGGTTAGGTTAGGTTAGGTTAGGTTAGGTTAGGTGTTAGATGTTAGATTAGATTAGATGTTAAGTTAGATGTTAGATGTCAGAAAAGATTAGATGTTAGGTTAGGTTAGGTTAGGTTAGTTTAGGATTAGATGTTACGTTAGATGTTAGATGTTAGATTAGATTAGATGTTAGGTTAGGTTAGGTTAGGTTAGGTTGGGTTAATTTAGGTTAGGTTAGGTTAGGTGAGGTGAGGTTAGGTTAGGTTAGGTTAGGTTATGTTATGTTGGGTTAGGTTAGGTTAGGTTAGATGTTAGATGTTAGATTATATTAAATGGGAAGTTAGATGTTCGATGTTAGACTAGATTAGACATTAGGTTAGGTTAGGTTAGGTTAGGTTAGGATGAGATGTTAGGTTAGATGTTAGATGTTAGATTAGATTAGATGTTAGGTTAGGTTAGGTTAGGTTAGTTTAGGTTAGGTTAGGTTAGGTTAGGTTAGGTTTGGTTAGGTTAGGTTAGGTTGGGTTCGGTTCGGTTCGGTTAGGTTAGGTTAGGTTAGGTTAGGTTAGGTTAGGTTAGGTGTTAGATGTTAGATTAGATTAGTTGTTAAGTTAGATGTTAGATGTTAGAATAGATTAGATGTTAGGTTAGGTTAGGTTAGGTGAGGTGAGGTTAGGTTAGGTTAGGTTATATTAGGTTAGGTTAGGTTAGGTTAGGTTAGGTTAGATGTTAGATTATAATAAATGGGAAGTTAGATGTTCGATGTTAGACTAGATTAGACGTTAGGTTAGGTTGTTAGGTTAGGTTAGGTTAGGTTAGGTTAGGTTAGCTTAGGTTAGGTTAGGATGAGATGTTAGGTTAGATGTTAGATGTTAGATTAGATTAGATGTTAGGTTAGGTTAGGTGAGGTGAGGTTAGGTTAGGTTAGGTTAGGTTAGGGTATGTTAGGTTAGGTTAGGTTAGGTTAGGTTAGGTGTTAGATGTTAGATTATATTAGATGGGAAGTTAGATGTTCGATGTGAGACTAGATTAGACGTTAGGTTCGGTTAGGTTAGGTTAGGTTAGGTTAGGTTAGGTTAGGTTAGGTTATGTTAGGTTAAGTTAGGTTAGCTTAGGTTAGTTTAGGTTAAGTTAGGTTAGGTTAGGTTAGGTTAGGTTAGTTTAGGTTAGGTTAGGTTAGGTTAGGTTAGGTTAGGGTATGTTAGGTTAGGTTAGGTTAGATGTTAGATGTTAGATTATATTAGATGGCAAGTTAGATGTTCGATGTTAGACTAGATTAGACGTTAGGTTAGGTTAGGTTAGGTTAGGTTAGGTCAGGTTAGGTTAGGTTAGGTTAGGTTAGGTTAGGTTAGGTTAGGTTAGGTTAGGTTAGGCTATGTTAGGTTAGGTTAGGTTAGGTTAGGTGTTAAATGTTAGATTAGATTAGATGTTCAGTTAGATGTTAGATGTTAGAATAGATTACATGTTAGGTTAGGTTAGGTTAGGTTAGTTTAGGATTAGATGTTACGTTAGATGTTAGATGTTAGATTAGATTAGATGTTAGGTTAGGTTACGTTAGGTTAGGTTGGGTTAAGTTAGGTTAGGTTAGGTTAGGTGAGGTGAGGTTAGGTTAGGTTAGGTTAGGTTTGGTTATGTTAGGTTAGGTTAGGTTAGGTTAGGTTAGATGTTAGATTATAATAAATGGGAAGTTATATGTTCGATGTTAGACTAGATTAGACGTTAGGTTAGGTTAGGTTGTTAGGTTAGGTTAGGTTAGGTTAGGTTAGGTTAGGTTAGGATGATATGTTAGGTTAGATGTTAGATGTTAGATTAGATTAGATGTTAGGTTAGGTTAGGTGAGGTGAGGTTAGGTTAGGTTAGGTTAGGTTAGATGTTAGATTATATTAGATGGGAAGTTAGATGTTCGATTAAAACTCTTGCTTGGGCTAGTTGGTTCATGCTTGAAGTAGGTAAAGGCAAGGCGCAGAAGACCAGGACTTAGGAAGAACACAAACGACAAGACGGGCGCCCGTCTTGTCGTTTGTGTTCTTCCTAAGTCCTGGTCTTCTGCGCCTTGCCTTTACCTACTTCAAGATGTTCGATGTTAGTCTAGATTAGACGTTAGGTTAGGTTAGGATAGGTTAGGTTAGGTTAGGTTAGCTTAGGTTAGTTTAGGTTAGGTTAGGTTAGGTTAGGTTAGGTTAGGTTAGGTTAGGTTAGGTTAGGTTAGTTTAGGATTAGATGTTACGTTAGATGTTAGATGTTAGATTAGATTAGATGTTAGGTTTGGTTAGGTTAGGTTAGGTTGGGTTAAGTTAGGTTAGGTTAGGTTAGGTGAGGTGAGGATAGGTTAGGTTAGGTTAGGTTAGGTTATGTTAGGTTAGATTAGGTTAGGTTAGGTTAGATGTTAGATGTTAGATTATATTAAATGGGAAGTTATATGTTCGATGTTAGACTAGATTAGACGTTAGGTTAGGTTAGGTTGTTAGGTTAGGTTAGGTTAGGTTAGGTTAGGTTAGGTTAGGTTAGGTTAGGTTAGGATTAGATGTTAGGTTAGATGTTAGATGTTAGATTAGATTAGATGTTAGGTTAGGTTAGGTTAGGTTAGGTTAGGTTAGGTTAGGTTAGGTTAGGTGTTAAATGTTAGATTAGATTAGATGTTCAGTTAGATGTTAGATGTTAGAATAGATTAGATGTTAGGTTAGGTTAGGTTAGGTTAGTTTAGGATTAGATGTTACGTTAGATGTTAGATGTTAGATTAGATTAGATGTTAGGTTAGGTTACGTTAGGTTAGGTTGGGTTAAGTTAGGTTAGGTTAGGTTAGGTGAGGTGAGGTTAGGTTAGGTTAGGTTAGGTTTGGTTATGTTAGGTTAGGTTAGGTTAGGTTAGGTTAGATGTTAGATTATAATAAATGGGAAGTTATATGTTCGATGTTAGACTAGATTAGACGTTAGGTTAGGTTAGGTTGTTAGGTTAGGTTAGGTTAGGTTAGGTTAGGTTAGGTTAGGTTAGGATGATATGTTAGGTTAGATGTTAGATGTTAGATTAGATTAGATGTTAGGTTAGGTTAGGTGAGGTGAGGTTAGGTTAGGTTAGGTTAGGTTAGGGTATGTTAGGTTAGGTTAGGTTAGGTTAGATGTTAGATTATATTAGATGGGAAGTTAGATGTTCGATTAAAACTCTTGCTTGGGCTAGTTGGTTCATGCTTGAAGTAGGTAAAGGCAAGGCGCAGAAGACCAGGACTTAGGAAGAACACAAACGACAAGACGGGCGCCCGTCTTGTCGTTTGTGTTCTTCCTAAGTCCTGGTCTTCTGCGCCTTGCCTTTACCTACTTCAAGATGTTCGATGTTAGTCTAGATTAGACGTTAGGTTAGGTTAGGATAGGTTAGGTTAGGTTAGGTTAGCTTAGGTTAGTTTAGGTTAGGTTAGGTTAGGTTAGGTTAGGTTAGGTTGGGTTAGTTTAGGATTAGATGTTACGTTAGATGTTAGATGTTAGATTAGATTAGATGTTAGGTTTGGTTAGGTTAGGTTAGGTTGGGTTAAGTTAGGTTAGGTTAGGTGAGGTGAGGATAGGTTAGGTTAGGTTAGGTTAGGTTATGTTAGGTTAGATTAGGTTAGGTTAGGTTAGATGTTAGATGTTAGATTATATTAAATGGGAAGTTATATGTTCGATGTTAGACTAGATTAGACGTTAGGTTAGGTTAGGTTAGGTTAGGTTGTTAGGTTAGGTTAGGTTAGGTTAGGTTAGGTTAGGTTAGGTTAGGTTAGGATTAGATGTTAGGTTAGATGTTAGATGTTAGATTAGATTAGATGTTAGGTTAGGTTAGGTTAGGTTAGGTTAGGTTAGGTTAGGTTAGGTGTTAAATGTTAGATTAGATTAGATGTTCAGTTAGATGTTAGATGTTAGAATAGATTAGATGTTAGGTTAGGTTAGGTTAGGTTAGTTTAGGATTAGATGTTACGTTAGATGTTAGATGTTAGATTAGATTAGATGTTAGGTTAGGTTACGTTAGGTTAGGCTGGGTTAAGTTAGGTTAGGTTAGGTTAGGTGAGGTGAGGTTAGGTTAGGTTAGGTTAGGTTTGGTTATGTTAGGTTAGGTTAGGTTAGGTTAGGTTAGATGTTAGATGTTAGATTCTAATAAATGGGAAGTTATATGTTCGATGTTAGACTAGATTAGACGTTAGGTTAGGTTAGGTTAGGTTAGGTTGTTAGGTTAGGTTAGGTTAGGTTAGGTTAGGTTAGGATGATATGTTAGGTTAGATGTTAGATGTTAGATTAGATTAGATGTTTGGTTAGGTTAGGTGAGGTGAGGTTAGGTTAGGTTAGGTTAGGGTATGTTAGGTTAGGTTAGGTTAGGTTAGGTTAGGTTAGATGTTAGATTGTATTAGATGGGAAGTTAGATGTTCGATTAAAACTCTTGCTTGGGCTAGTTGGTTCATGCTTGAAGTAGGTAAAGGCAAGGCGCAGAAGACCAGGACTTAGGAAGAACACAAACGACAAGACGGGCGCCCGTCTTGTCGTTTGTGTTCTTCCTAAGTCCTGGTCTTCTGCGCCTTGCCTTTACCTACTTCAAGATGTTCGATGTTAGTCTAGATTAGACGTTAGGTTAGGTTAGGATAGGTTAGGTTAGGTTAGGTTAGCTTAGGTTAGTTTAGGTTAGGTTAGGTTGTTAGGTTAGGTTAGGTTAGGTAAGGTTAGGTTAGGTTAGATTAGGTTAGGTTAGGTTAGGTTAGGTTAGGTTAGGATTAGATGTTAGGTTAGATGTTAGATGTTAGATTAGATTAGATGTTAGGTTAGGTTAGGTTAGGTTGGGTTAAGTTAGGTTAGGTGAGGTGAGGTTAGGTTAGGTTAGATGTTAGATTATAATAAATGGGAAGTTAGATGTTCGATGTTAGACTAGATTAGACGTTAGGTTAGGTTAGGTTAGGTTAGGTTAGGGTAGGCTAGGCTAGGCTAGGCTAGGCTAGGCAAGGCTAGGCTAGGCTAGGTTAGGTTAGGTTAGGTTAGGTTAGGTTAGGTTAGGTTAGGTTAGGTTAGGTTCGGTTAGGTTAGGTTAGGTTAGGTTAGGTTAGGTTTGGTTAGGTTAGGTTTGGTTAGGTTAGGTTAGGTTAGGTTAGGTTAAGTTAGGTTAGGTTAGGTTAGGTTAGGTTAGGTTAGGTTAGGTGTTAGATGTTAGATTAGATTAGATGTTAAGTTAGATGTTAGATGTCAGAATAGATTAGATGTTAGGTTAGGTTAGGTTAGGTTAGTTTAGGATTAGATGTTACGTTAGATGTTAGATGTTAGATTAGATTAGATGTTAGGTTAGGTTAGGTTAGGTTAGGTTGGGTTAAGTTAGGTTAGGTTAGGTTAGGTGAGGTGAGGTTAGGTTAGGTTAGGTTAGGTTATGTTATGTTGGGTTAGGTTAGGTTAGGTTAGATGTTAGATGTTAGATTATATTAAATGGGAAGTTAGATGTTCGATGTTAGACTAGATTAGACATTAGGTTAGGTTAGGTTAGGTTAGGTTAGGATGAGATGTTAGGTTAGATGTTAGATGTTAGATTAGATTAGATGTTAGGTTAGGTTAGGTTAGGTTAGTTTAGGTTAGGTTAGGTTAGGTTAGGTTAGGTTAGGTTAGGTTAGGTTTGGTTAGGTTAGGTTAGGTTAGGTTAGGTTAGGTTGGGTTCGGTTCGGTTCGGTTCGGTTAGGTTAGGTTAGGTTAGGTTAGGTTAGGTTAGGTGTTAGATGTTAGATTAGATTAGTTGTTAAGTTAGATGTTAGATGTTAGAATAGATTAGATGTTAGGTTAGGTTAGGTTAGGTGAGGTGAGGTTAGGTTAGGTTAGGTTATATTAGGTTAGGTTAGGTTAGGTTAGGTTAGGTTAGATGTTAGATTATAATAAATGGGAAGTTAGATGTTCGATGTTAGACTAGATTAGACGTTAGGTTAGGTTAGGTTGTTAGGTTAGGTTAGGTTAGGTTAGGTTAGGTTAGCTTAGGTTAGGTTAGGATGAGATGTTAGGTTAGATGTTAGATGTTTGATTAGATTAGATGTTAGGTTAGGTTAGGTGAGGTGAGGTTAGGTTAGGTTAGGTTAGGTTAGGGTATGTTAGGTTAGGTTAGGTTAGGTTAGGTTAGGTTAGGTTAGGTGTTAGATGTTAGATTATATTAGATGGGAAGTTAGATGTTCGATGTGAGACTAGATTAGACGTTAGGTTAGGTTAGGTTAGGTTAGGTTAGGTTAGGTTAGGTTAGGTTATGTTAGGTTAGGTTAGGTTAGCTTAGGTTAGTTTAGGTTAGGTTAGGTTAGGTTAGGTTAGGTTAGGTTAGGTTAGTTTAGGTTAGGTTAGGTTAGGTTAGGTTAGGTTAGGTTAGGTTAGGGTATGTTAGGTTAGGTTAGGTTAGATGTTAGATGTTAGATTATATTAGATGGCAAGTTAGATGTTCGATGTTAGACTAGATTAGACGTTAGGTTAGGTTAGGTTAGGTTAGGTTAGGTCAGGTTAGGTTAGGTTAGGTTAGGTTAGGTTAGGTTAGGTTAGGTTAGGTTAGGCTAGGTTAGGTTAGGTTAGGTTAGGTTAGGTTAGGTGTTAAATGTTAGATTAGATTAGATGTTCAGTTAGATGTTAGATGTTAGAATAGATTAGATGTTAGGTTAGGTTAGGTTAGGTTAGTTTAGGATTAGATGTTACGTTAGATGTTAGATGTTAGATTAGATTAGATGTTAGGTTAGGTTACGTTAGGTTAGGTTGGGTTAAGTTAGGTTAGGTTAGGTTAGGTGAGGTGAGGTTAGGTTAGGTTAGGTTAGGTTTGGTTATGTTAGGTTAGGTTAGGTTAGGTTAGGTTAGATGTTAGATTATAATAAATGGGAAGTTATATGTTCGATGTTAGACTAGATTAGACGTTAGGTTAGGTTAGGTTGTTAGGTTAGGTTAGGTTAGGTTAGGTTAGGTTAGGTTAGGATGATATGTTAGGTTAGATGTTAGACGTTAGATTAGATTAGATGTTAGGTTAGGTTAGGTGAGGTGAGGTTAGGTTAGGTTAGGTTAGGTTAGGGTATGTTAGGTTAGGTTAGGTTAGGTTAGGTTAGATGTTAGATTATATTAGATGGGAAGTTAGATGTTCGATTAAAACTCTTGCTTGGGCTAGTTGGTTCATGCTTGAAGTAGGTAAAGGCAAGGCGCAGAAGACCAGGACTTAGGAAGAACACAAACGACAAGACGGGCGCCCGTCTTGTCGTTTGTGTTCTTCCTAAGTCCTGGTCTTCTGCGCCTTGCCTTTACCTACTTCAAGATGTTCGATGTTAGTCTAGATTAGACGTTAGGTTAGGTTAGGATAGGTTAGGTTAGGTTAGGTTAGCTTAGGTTAGTTTAGGTTAGGTTAGGTTAGGTTAGGTTAGGTTAGGTTAGGTTAGGTTAGGTTAGGTTAGTTTAGGATTAGATGTTACGTTAGATGTTAGATGTTAGATTAGATTAGATGTTAGGTTTGGTTAGGTTAGGTTAGGTTGGGTTAAGTTAGGTTAGGTTAGGTTAGGTGAGGTGAGGATAGGTTAGGTTAGGTTAGGTTAGGTTAGGTTAGGTTAGGTTAGGTTAGGTTAGGTTAGGTTAGGTTAGGTTAGGTTAGGGTATGTTAGGTTAGGTTAGGTTAGATGTTAGATGTTAGATTATATTAGATGGCAAGTTAGATGTTCGATGTTAGACTAGATTAGACGTTAGGTTAGGTTAGGTTAGGTTAGGTTAGGTCAGGTTAGGTTAGGTTAGGTTAGGTTAGGTTAGGTTAGGTTAGGTTAGGTTAGGTTAGGCTATGTTAGGTTAGGTTAGGTTAGGTTAGGTGTTAAATGTTAGATTAGATTAGATGTTCAGTTAGATGTTAGATGTTAGAATAGATTAGATGTTAGGTTAGGTTAGGTTAGGTTAGTTTAGGATTAGATGTTACGTTAGATGTTAGATGTTAGATTAGATTAGATGTTAGGTTAGGTTACGTTAGGTTAGGTTGGGTTAAGTTAGGTTAGGTTAGGTTAGGTGAGGTGAGGTTAGGTTAGGTTAGGTTAGGTTTGGTTATGTTAGGTTAGGTTAGGTTAGATGTTAGATTATAATAAATGGGAAGTTATATGTTCGATGTTAGACTAGATTAGACGTTAGGTTAGGTTAGGTTGTTAGGTTAGGTTAGGTTAGGTTAGGTTAGGTTAGGATGATATGTTAGGTTAGATGTTAGATGTTAGATTAGATTAGATGTTAGGTTAGGTTAGGTGAGGTGAGGTTAGGTTAGGTTAGGTTAGGTTAGATGTTAGATTATATTAGATGGGAAGTTAGATGTTCGATTAAAACTCTTGCTTGGGCTAGTTGGTTCATGCTTGAAGTAGGTAAAGGCAAGGCGGAGAAGACCAGGACTTAGGAAGAACACAAACGACAAGACGGGCGCCCGTCTTGTCGTTTGTGTTCTTCCTAAGTCCTGGTCTTCTGCGCCTTGCCTTTACCTACTTCAAGATGTTCGATGTTAGTCTAGATTAGACGTTAGGTTAGGTTAGGATAGGTTAGGTTAGGTTAGGTTAGCTTAGGTTAGTTTAGGTTAGGTTAGGTTAGGTTAGGTTAGGTTAGGTTAGGTTAGGTTAGGTTAGGTTAGGTTAGTTTAGGATTAGATGTTACGTTAGATGTTAGATGTTAGATTAGATTAGATGTTAGGTTTGGTTAGGTTAGGTTAGGTTAGGTTGGGTTAAGTTAGGTTAGGTTAGGTTAGGTGAGGTGAGGATAGGTTAGGTTAGGTTAGGTTAGGTTATGTTAGGTTAGATTAGGTTAGGTTAGGTTAGATGTTAGATGTTAGATTATATTAAATGGGAAGTTATATGTTCGATGTTAGACTAGATTAGACGTTAGGTTAGGTTAGGTTGTTAGGTTAGGTTAGGTTAGGTTAGGTTAGGTTAGGTTAGGTTAGGTTAGGTTAGGATTAGATGTTAGGTTAGATGTTAGATGTTAGATTAGATTAGATGTTAGGTTAGGTTAGGTTAGGTTAGGTTAGGTTAGGTTAGGTTAGGTTAGGTGTTAAATGTTAGATTAGATTAGATGTTCAGTTAGATGTTAGATGTTAGAATAGATTAGATGTTAGGTTAGGTTAGGTTAGGTTAGTTTAGGATTAGATGTTACGTTAGATGTTAGATGTTAGATTAGATTAGATGTTAGGTTAGGTTACGTTAGGTTAGGTTGGGTTAAGTTAGGTTAGGTTAGGTTAGGTGAGGTGAGGTTAGGTTAGGTTAGGTTAGGTTTGGTTATGTTAGGTTAGGTTAGGTTAGGTTAGGTTAGATGTTAGATTATAATAAATGGGAAGTTATATGTTCGATGTTAGACTAGATTAGACGTTAGGTTAGGTTAGGTTGTTAGGTTAGGTTAGGTTAGGTTAGGTTAGGTTAGGTTAGGTTAGGATGATATGTTAGGTTAGATGTTAGATGTTAGATTAGATTAGATGTTAGGTTAGGTTAGGTGAGGTGAGGTTAGGTTAGGTTAGGTTAGGTTAGGGTATGTTAGGTTAGGTTAGGTTAGGTTAGGTTAGATGTTAGATTATATTAGATGGGAAGTTAGATGTTCGATTAAAACTCTTGCTTGGGCTAGTTGGTTCATGCTTGAAGTAGGTAAAGGCAAGGCGCAGAAGACCAGGACTTAGGAAGAACACAAACGACAAGACGGGCGCCCGTCTTGTCGTTTGTGTTCTTCCTAAGTCCTGGTCTTCTGCGCCTTGCCTTTACCTACTTCAAGATGTTCGATGTTAGTCTAGATTAGACGTTAGGTTAGGTTAGGATAGGTTAGGTTAGGTTAGGTTAGCTTAGGTTAGTTTAGGTTAGGTTAGGTTAGGTTAGGTTAGGTTAGGTTAGGTTAGGTTAGGTTGGGTTAGTTTAGGATTAGATGTTACGTTAGATGTTAGATGTTAGATTAGATTAGATGTTAGGTTTGGTTAGGTTAGGTTAGGTTGGGTTAAGTTAGGTTAGGTTAGGTGAGGTGAGGATAGGTTAGGTTAGGTTAGGTTAGGTTATGTTAGGTTAGATTAGGTTAGGTTAGGTTAGATGTTAGATGTTAGATTATATTAAATGGGAAGTTATATGTTCGATGTTAGACTAGATTAGACGTTAGGTTAGGTTAGGTTAGGTTAGGTTGTTAGGTTAGGTTAGGTTAGGTTAGGTTAGGTTAGGTTAGGTTAGGTTAGGATTAGATGTTAGGTTAGATGTTAGATGTTAGATTAGATTAGATGTTAGGTTAGGTTAGGTTAGGTTAGGTTAGGTTAGGTTAGGTTAGGTGTTAAATGTTAGATTAGATTAGATGTTCAGTTAGATGTTAGATGTTAGAATAGATTAGATGTTAGGTTAGGTTAGGTTAGGTTAGTTTAGGATTAGATGTTACGTTAGATGTTAGATGTTAGATTAGATTAGATGTTAGGTTAGGTTACGTTAGGTTAGGCTGGGTTAAGTTAGGTTAGGTTAGGTTAGGTGAGGTGAGGTTAGGTTAGGTTAGGTTAGGTTTGCTTATGTTAGGTTAGGTTAGGTTAGGTTAGGTTAGATGTTAGATGTTAGATTCTAATAAATGGGAAGTTATATGTTCGATGTTAGACTAGATTAGACGTTAGGTTAGGTTAGGTTAGGTTAGGTTGTTAGGTTAGGTTAGGTTAGGTTAGGTTAGGTTAGGATGATATGTTAGGTTAGATGTTAGATGTTAGATTAGATTAGATGTTTGGTTAGGTTAGGTGAGGTGAGGTTAGGTTAGGTTAGGTTAGGGTATGTTAGGTTAGGTTAGGTTAGGTTAGGTTAGGTTAGATGTTAGATTGTATTAGATGGGAAGTTAGATGTTCGATTAAAACTCTTGCTTGGGCTAGTTGGTTCATGCTTGAAGTAGGTAAAGGCAAGGCGCAGAAGACCAGGACTTAGGAAGAACACAAACGACAAGACGGGCGCCCGTCTTGTCGTTTGTGTTCTTCCTAAGTCCTGGTCTTCTGCGCCTTGCCTTTACCTACTTCAAGATGTTCGATGTTAGTCTAGATTAGACGTTAGGTTAGGTTAGGATAGGTTAGGTTAGGTTAGGTTAGCTTAGGTTAGTTTAGGTTAGGTTAGGTTGTTAGGTTAGGTTAGGTTAGGTAAGGTTAGGTTAGGTTAGATTAGGTTAGGTTAGGTTAGGTTAGGTTAGGTTAGGATTAGATGTTAGGTTAGATGTTAGATGTTAGATTAGATTAGATGTTAGGTTAGGTTAGGTTAGGTTGGGTTAAGTTAGGTTAGGTGAGGTGAGGTTAGGTTAGGTTAGATGTTAGATTATAATAAATGGGAAGTTAGATGTTCGATGTTAGACTAGATTAGACGTTAGGTTAGGTTAGGTTAGGTTAGGTTAGGGTAGGCTAGGCTAGGCTAGGCTAGGCTAGGCAAGGCTAGGCTAGGCTAGGTTAGGTTAGGTTAGGTTAGGTTAGGTTAGGTTAGGTTAGGTTAGGTTAGGTTCGGTTAGGTTAGGTTAGGTTAGGTTAGGTTAGGTTTGGTTAGGTTAGGTTTGGTTAGGTTAGGTTAGGTTAGGTTAGGTTAGGTTAAGTTAGGTTAGGTTAGGTTAGGTTAGGTTAGGTTAGGTTAGGTGTTAGATGTTAGATTAGATTAGATGTTAAGTTAGATGTTAGATGTCAGAATAGATTAGATGTTAGGTTAGGTTAGGTTAGGTTAGTTTAGGATTAGATGTTACGTTAGATGTTAGATGTTAGATTAGATTAGATGTTAGGTTAGGTTAGGTTAGGTTAGGTTGGGTTAAGTTAGGTTAGGTTAGGTTAGGTGAGGTGAGGTTAGGTTAGGTTAGGTTAGGTTATGTTATGTTGGGTTAGGTTAGGTTAGGTTAGATGTTAGATGTTAGATTATATTAAATGGGAAGTTAGATGTTCGATGTTAGACTAGATTAGACATTAGGTTAGGTTAGGTTAGGTTAGGTTAGGATGAGATGTTAGGTTAGATGTTAGATGTTAGATTAGATTAGATGTTAGGTTAGGTTAGGTTAGGTTAGTTTAGGTTAGGTTAGGTTAGGTTAGGTTAGGTTAGGTTAGGTTAGGTTTGTTAGGTTAGGTTAGGTTAGGTTAGGTTAGGTTAGGTTGGGTTCGGTTCGGTTCGGTTCGGTTAGGTTAGGTTAGGTTAGGTTAGGTTAGGTTAGGTGTTAGATGTTAGATTAGATTAGTTGTTAAGTTAGATGTTAGATGTTAGAATAGATTAGATGTTAGGTTAGGTTAGGTTAGGTGAGGTGAGGTTAGGTTAGGTTAGGTTATATTAGGTTAGGTTAGGTTAGGTTAGGTTAGGTTAGATGTTAGATTATAAATGGGAAGTTAGATGTTCGATGTTAGACTAGATTAGACGTTAGGTTAGGTTAGGTTGTTAGGTTAGGTTAGGTTAGGTTAGGTTAGGTTAGCTTAGGTTAGGTTAGGATGAGATGTTAGGTTAGATGTTAGATGTTAGATTAGATTAGATGTTAGGTTAGGTTAGGTGAGGTGAGGTTAGGTTAGGTTAGGTTAGGTTAGGGTATGTTAGGTTAGGTTAGGTTAGGTTAGGTTAGGTTAGGTTAGGTGTTAGATGTTAGATTATATTAGATGGGAAGTTAGATGTTCGATGTGAGACTAGATTAGACGTTAGGTTAGGTTAGGTTAGGTTAGGTTAGGTTAGGTTATGTTAGGTTAGGTTAGGTTAGCTTAGGTTAGTTTAGGTTAGGTTAGGTTAGGTTAGGTTAGGTTAGGTTAGGTTAGGTTAGTTTAGGTTAGGTTAGGTTAGGTTAGGTTAGGTTAGGTTAGGGTATGTTAGGTTAGGTTAGGTTAGATGTTAGATGTTAGATTATATTAGATGGCAAGTTAGATGTTCGATGTTAGACTAGATTAGACGTTAGGTTAGGTTAGGTTAGGTTAGGTTAGGTCAGGTTAGGTTAGGTTAGGTTAGGTTAGGTTAGGTTAGGTTAGGTTAGGTTAGGCTAGGTTAGGTTAGGTTAGGTTAGGTTAGGTTAGGTGTTAAATGTTAGATTAGATTAGATGTTCAGTTAGATGTTAGATGTTAGAATAGATTAGATGTTAGGTTAGATTAGGTTAGGTTAGTTTAGGATTAGATGTTACGTTAGATGTTAGATGTTAGATTAGATTAGATGTTAGGTTAGGTTACGTTAGGTTAGGTTGGGTTAAGTTAGGTTAGGTTAGGTTAGGTGAGGTGAGGTTAGGTTAGGTTAGGTTAGGTTTGGTTATGTTAGGTTAGGTTAGGTTAGGTTAGGTTAGATGTTAGATTATAATAAATGGGAAGTTATATGTTCGATGTTAGACTAGATTAGACGTTAGGTTAGGTTAGGTTGTTAGGTTAGGTTAGGTTAGGTTAGGTTAGGTTAGGTTAGGATGATATGTTAGGTTAGATGTTAGACGTTAGATTAGATTAGATGTTAGGTTAGGTTAGGTGAGGTGAGGTTAGGTTAGGTTAGGTTAGGTTAGGGTATGTTAGGTTAGGTTAGGTTAGGTTAGGTTAGATGTTAGATTATATTAGATGGGAAGTTAGATGTTCGATTAAAACTCTTGCTTGGGCTAGTTGGTTCATGCTTGAAGTAGGTAAAGGCAAGGCGCAGAAGACCAGGACTTAGGAAGAACACAAACGACAAGACGGGCGCCCGTCTTGTCGTTTGTGTTCTTCCTAAGTCCTGGTCTTCTGCGCCTTGCCTTTACCTACTTCAAGATGTTCGATGTTAGTTTAGATTAGACGTTAGGTTAGGTTAGGATAGGTTAGGTTAGGTTAGGTTAGCTTAGGTTAGTTTAGGTTAGGTTAGGTTGTTAGGTTAGGTTAGGTTAGGTAAGGTTAGGTTAGGTTAGATTAGGTTAGGTTAGGTTAGGTTAGGTTAGGTTAGGATTAGATGTTAGGTTAGATGTTAGATGTTAGATTAGATTAGATGTTAGGTTAGGTTAGGTTAGGTCGGGTTAAGTTAGGTTAGGTTAGGTTAGGTGAGGTGAGGTTAGGTTAGGTTAGATGTTAGATGTTAGATTATAATAAATGGGAAGTTAGATGTTCGATGTTAGACTAGATTAGACGTTAGGTTAGGTTAGGTTAGGTTAGGTTAGGTTAGGTTAGGGTAGGCTAGGCTAGGCTAGGCTAGGCTAGGCAAGGCTAGGCTAGGCTAGGTTAGGTTAGGTTAGGTTAGGTTAGGTTAGGTTAGGTTAGGTTCGGTTCGGTTAGGTTAGGTTAGGTTAGGTTAGGTTAGGTTTGGTTAGGTTAGGTTTGGTTAGGTTAGGTTAGGTTAGGTTAGGTTAGGTTAAGTTAGGTTAGGTTAGGTTAGGTTAGGTTAGGTTAGGTTAGGTGTTAGATGTTAGATTAAAATAAATGGGAAGTTAGATGTTCAATGTTAGACTAGATTAGACGTTAGGTTAGGTTAGGTTAGGTTAGGTTGTTAGGTTAGGTTAGGTTAGGTTAGGTTAGGTTAGTTAGGTTAGGTTAGGTTAGGATTAGATGTTAGGTTAGATGTTAGATGTTAGATTAGATTAGATGTTAGGTTAGGTTAGGTTAGGTTAGGTTAGGTTAGGTGTTAAATGTTAGATTAGATTAGATGTTCAGTTAGATGTTAGATGTTAGAATAGATTAGATGTTAGGTTAGGTTAGGTTAGGTTAGTTTAGGATTAGATGTTACGTTAGATGTTAGATGTTAGATTAGATTAGATGTTAGGTTAGGTTACGTTAGGTTAGGTTGGGTTAAGTTAGGTTAGGTTAGGTTAGGTGAGGTGAGGTTAGGTTAGGTTAGGTTAGGTTTGGTTATGTTAGGTTAGGTTAGGTTAGGTTAGGTTAGATGTTAGATTATAATAAATGGGAAGTTATATGTTCGATGTTAGACTAGATTAGACGTTAGGTTAGGTTAGGTTAGGTTAGGTTAGGTTAGGTTAGGTTAGGATGATATGTTAGGTTAGATGTTAGATGTTAGATTAGATTAGATGTTAGGTTAGGTTAGGTGAGGTGAGGTTAGGTTAGGTTAGGTTAGGTTAGGGTATGTTAGGTTAGGTTAGGTTAGGTTAGGTTAGATGTTAGATTATATTAGATGGGAAGTTAGATGTTCGATTAAAACTCTTGCTTGGGCTAGTTGGTTCATGCTTGAAGTAGGTAAAGGCAAGGCGCAGAAGACCAGGACTTAGGAAGAACACAAACGACAAGACGGGCGCCCGTCTTGTCGTTTGTGTTCTTCCTAAGTCCTGGTCTTCTGCGCCTTGCCTTTACCTACTTCAAGATGTTCGATGTTAGTCTAGATTAGACGTTAGGTTAGGTTAGGATAGGTTAGGTTAGGTTAGGTTAGCTTAGGTTAGTTTAGGTTAGGTTAGGTTGTTAGGTTAGGTTAGGTTAGGTAAGGTTAGGTTAGGTTAGATTAGGTTAGGTTAGGTTAGGTTAGGTTAGGTTAGGATTAGATGTTAGGTTAGATGTTAGATGTTAGATTAGATTAGATGTTAGGTTAGGTTAGGTTAGGTTGGGTTAAGTTAGGTTAGGTGAGGTGAGGTTAGGTTAGGTTAGATGTTAGATGTTAGATTATAATAAATGGGAAGTTAGATGTTCGATGTTAGACTAGATTAGACGTTAGGTTAGGTTAGGTTAGGTTAGGTTAGGGTAGGCTAGGCTAGGCTAGGCTAGGCTAGGCAAGGCTAGGCTAGGCTAGGTTAGGTTAGGTTAGGTTAGGTTAGGTTAGGTTAGGTTAGGTTAGGTTAGGTTAGGTTCGGTTAGGTTAGGTTAGGTTAGGTTAGGTTAGGTTTGGTTAGGTTAGGTTTGGTTAGGTTAGGTTAGGTTAGGTTAGGTTAGGTTAAGTTAGGTTAGGTTAGGTTAGGTTAGGTTAGGTTAGGTTAGGTGTTAGATGTTAGATTAGATTAGATGTTAAGTTAGATGTTAGATGTCAGAATAGATTAGATGTTAGGTTAGGTTAGGTTAGGTTAGTTTAGGATTAGATGTTACGTTAGATGTTAGATGTTAGATTAGATTAGATGTTAGGTTAGGTTAGGTTAGGTTAGGTTGGGTTAAGTTAGGTTAGGTTAGGTTAGGTGAGGTGAGGTTAGGTTAGGTTAGGTTAGGTTATGTTATGTTGGGTTAGGTTAGGTTAGGTTAGATGTTAGATGTTAGATTATATTAAATGGGAAGTTAGATGTTCGATGTTAGACTAGATTAGACATTAGGTTAGGTTAGGTTAGGTTAGGTTAGGATGAGATGTTAGGTTAGATGTTAGATGTTAGATTAGATTAGATGTTAGGTTAGGTTAGGTTAGGTTAGTTTAGGTTAGGTTAGGTTAGGTTAGGTTAGGTTAGGTTAGGTTAGGTTTGGTTAGGTTAGGTTAGGTTAGGTTAGGTTAGGTTAGGTTGGGTTCGGTTCGGTTCGGTTCGGTTAGGTTAGGTTAGGTTAGGTTAGGTTAGGTTAGGTGTTAGATGTTAGATTAGATTAGTTGTTAAGTTAGATGTTAGATGTTAGAATAGATTAGATGTTAGGTTAGGTTAGGTTAGGTGAGGTGAGGTTAGGTTAGGTTAGGTTATATTAGGTTAGGTTAGGTTAGGTTAGGTTAGATGTTAGATTATAATAAATGGGAAGTTAGATGTTCGATGTTAGACTAGATTAGACGTTAGGTTAGGTTAGGTTGTTAGGTTAGGTTAGGTTAGGTTAGGTTAGGTTAGCTTAGGTTAGGTTAGGATGAGATGTTAGGTTAGATGTTAGATGTTAGATTAGATTAGATGTTAGGTTAGGTTAGGTGAGGTGAGGTTAGGTTAGGTTAGGTTAGGTTAGGGTATGTTAGGTTAGGTTAGGTTAGGTTAGGTTAGGTTAGGTTAGGTGTTAGATGTTAGATTATATTAGATGGGAAGTTAGATGTTCGATGTGAGACTAGATTAGACGTTAGGTTAGGTTAGGTTAGGTTAGGTTAGGTTAGGTTAGGTTAGGTTATGTTAGGTTAGGTTAGGTTAGCTTAGGTTAGTTTAGGTTAGGTTAGGTTAGGTTAGGTTAGGTTAGGTTAGGTTAGTTTAGGTTAGGTTAGGTTAGGTTAGGTTAGGTTAGGTTAGGTTAGGGTATGTTAGGTTAGGTTAGGTTAGATGTTAGATTATATTAGATGGCAAGTTAGATGTTCGATGTTAGACTAGATTAGGCGTTAGGTTAGGTTAGGTTAGGTTAGGTTAGGTCAGGTTAGGTTAGGTTAGGTTAGGTTAGGTTAGGTTAGGTTAGGTTAGGTTAGGCTAGGTTAGGTTAGGTTAGGTTAGGTTAGGTTAGGTGTTAAATGTTAGATTAGATTAGATGTTCAGTTAGATGTTAGATGTTAGAATAGATTAGATGTTAGGTTAGGTTAGGTTAGGTTAGTTTAGGATTAGATGTTACGTTAGATGTTAGATGTTAGATTAGATTAGATGTTAGGTTAGGTTACGTTAGGTTAGGTTGGGTTAAGTTAGGTTAGGTTAGGTTAGGTGAGGTGAGGTTAGGTTAGGTTAGGTTAGGTTTGGTTATGTTAGGTTAGGTTAGGTTAGGTTAGGTTAGATGTTAGATTATAATAAATGGGAAGTTATATGTTCGATGTTAGACTAGATTAGACGTTAGGTTAGGTTAGGTTGTTAGGTTAGGTTAGGTTAGGTTAGGTTAGGTTAGGTTAGGATGATATGTTAGGTTAGATGTTAGACGTTAGATTAGATTAGATGTTAGGTTAGGTTAGGTGAGGTGAGGTTAGGTTAGGTTAGGTTAGGTTAGGGTATGTTAGGTTAGGTTAGGTTAGGTTAGGTTAGATGTTAGATTATATTAGATGGGAAGTTAGATGTTCGATTAAAACTCTTGCTTGGGCTAGTTGGTTCATGCTTGAAGTAGGTAAAGGCAAGGCGCAGAAGACCAGGACTTAGGAAGAACACAAACGACAAGACGGGCGCCCGTCTTGTCGTTTGTGTTCTTCCTAAGTCCTGGTCTTCTGCGCCTTGCCTTTACCTACTTCAAGATGTTCGATGTTAGTCTAGATTAGACGTTAGGTTAGGTTAGGATAGGTTAGGTTAGGTTAGGTTAGCTTAGGTTAGTTTAGGTTAGGTTAGGTTAGGTTAGGTTAGGTTAGGTTAGGTTAGGTTAGGTTAGGTTAGTTTAGGATTAGATGTTACGTTAGATGTTAGATGTTAGATTAGATTAGATGTTAGGTTTGGTTAGGTTAGGTTAGGTTGGGTTAAGTTAGGTTAGGTTAGGTTAGGTGAGGTGAGGATAGGTTAGGTTAGGTTAGGTTAGGTTATGTTAGGTTAGATTAGGTTAGGTTAGGTTAGATGTTAGATGTTAGATTATATTAAATGGGAAGTTATATGTTCGATGTTAGACTAGATTAGACGTTAGGTTAGGTTAGGTTAGGTTGTTAGGTTAGGTTAGGTTAGGTTAGGATTAGATGTTAGGTTAGATGTTAGATGTTAGATTAGATTAGATGTTAGGTTAGGTTAGGTTAGGTTAGGTTAGGTTAGGATGAGATGTTAGGTTAGATGTTAGATTAGATTAGATGTTAGGTTAGGTTAGGTGAGGTGAGGTTAGGTTAGGTTAGGTTAGGTTAGGGTATGTTAGGTTAGGTTAGGTTAGATGTTAGATGTTAGAATATATTACATGGGAAGTTAGATGTTCGATGTTAGACTAGATTAGACGTTAGGTTAGGTTAGGTTAGGTTAGGTTAGGTTAGGTTAGGTTAAGTTAGGTTAGGTTAGGTTAGGTTAGGTTAGGTTATGTTAGGTTAGGTTAGGTTAGCTTAGGTTAGTTTAGGTTAGGTTAGGTTTGGTTAGGTTAGGTTAGGTTAGGTTAGGTTAGGTTAGGTTAGGTGTTAAATGTTAGATTAGATTAGATGTTCAGTTAGATGTTAGATGTTAGAATAGATTAGATGTTAGGTTAGGTTAGGTTAGGTTAGTTTAGGATTAGATGTTACGTTAGATGTTAGATGTTAGATTAGATTAGATGTTAGGTTAGGTTAGGTTAGGTTAGGTTGGGTTAAGTTAGGTTAGGTTAGGTGAGGTGAGGTTAGGTTAGGTTAGGTTAGGTTATATTAGGTTAGGCTAGGTTAGGTTAGGTTAGGTTAGATGTTAGATGTTAGATTAAAATAAATGGGAAGTTAGATGTTCAATGTTAGACTAGATTAGACGTTAGGTTAGGTTAGGTTAGGTTAGGTTGTTAGGTTAGGTTAGGTTAGGTTAGGTTAGGTTAGGTTAGGTTAGGTTAGGTTAGGTTAGGTTAGGTTAGGTTAGGTTAGGTTAGGTTAGGATTAGATGTTAGGTTAGATGTTAGATGTTAGATTAGATTAGATGTTAGGTTAGGTTAGGTTAGGTTAGGTTAGGTTAGGTGTTAAATGTTAGATTAGATTAGATGTTCAGTTAGATGTTAGATGTTAGAATAGATTAGATGTTAGGTTAGGTTAGGTTAGGTTAGTTTAGGATTAGATGTTACGTTAGATGTTAGATGTTAGATTAGATTAGATGTTAGGTTAGGTTACGTTAGGTTAGGTTGGGTTAAGTTAGGTTAGGTTAGGTTAGGTGAGGTGAGGTTAGGTTAGGTTAGGTTAGGTTTGGTTATGTTAGGTTAGGTTAGGTTAGGTTAGGTTAGATGTTAGATTATAATAAATGGGAAGTTATATGTTCGATGTTAGACTAGATTAGACGTTAGGTTAGGTTAGGTTAGGTTAGGTTAGGTTAGGTTAGGTTAGGTTAGGATGATATGTTAGGTTAGATGTTAGATGTTAGATTAGATTAGATGTTAGGTTAGGTTAGGTGAGGTGAGGTTAGGTTAGGTTAGGTTAGGTTAGGGTATGTTAGGTTAGGTTAGGTTAGGTTAGGTTAGATGTTAGATTATATTAGATGGGAAGTTAGATGTTCGATTAAAACTCTTGCTTGGGCTAGTTGGTTCATGCTTGAAGTAGGTAAAGGCAAGGCGCAGAAGACCAGGACTTAGGAAGAACACAAACGACAAGACGGGCGCCCGTCTTGTCGTTTGTGTTCTTCCTAAGTCCTGGTCTTCTGCGCCTTGCCTTTACCTACTTCAAGATGTTCGATGTTAGTCTAGATTAGACGTTACGTTAGGTTAGGATAGGTTAGGTTAGGTTAGGTTAGCTTAGGTTAGTTTAGGTTAGGTTAGGTTAGGTTAGGTTAGGTTAGGTTAGGTTAGGTTAGGTTAGGTTAGGTTAGTTTAGGATTAGATGTTACGTTAGATGTTAGATGTTAGATTAGATTAGATGTTAGGTTTGGTTAGGTTAGGTTAGGTTGGGTTAAGTTAGGTTAGGTTAGGTTAGGTGAGGTGAGGATAGGTTAGGTTAGGTTAGGTTAGGTTATGTTAGGTTAGATTAGGTTAGGTTAGGTTAGATGTTAGATGTTAGATTATATTAAATGGGAAGTTATATGTTCGATGTTAGACTAGATTAGACGTTAGGTTAGGTTAGGTTAGGTTAGGTTGTTAGGTTACGTTAGGTTAGGTTAGGTTAGGTTAGGTTAGGTTAGGATTAGATGTTAGGTTAGATGTTAGATGTTAGATTAGATTAGATGTTAGGTTAGGTTAGGTTAGGTGTTAAATGTTAGATTAGATTAGATGTTCAGTTAGATGTTAGATGTTAGAATAGATTAGATGTTAGGTTAGGTTAGGTTAGGTTAGTTTAGGATTAGATGTTACGTTAGATGTTAGATGTTAGATTAGATTAGATGTTAGGTTAGGTTACGTTAGGTTAGGTTGGGTTAAGTTAGGTTAGGTTAGGTTAGGTGAGGTGAGGTTAGGTTAGGTTAGGTTAGGTTTGGTTATGTTAGGTTAGGTTAGGTTAGGTTAGGTTAGATGTTAGATGTTAGATTCTAATAAATGGGAAGTTATATGTTCGATGTTAGACTAGATTAGACGTTAGGTTAGGTTAGGTTGTTAGGTTAGGTTAGGTTAGGTTAGGTTAGGTTAGGATGATATGTTAGGTTAGATGTTAGATGTTAGATTAGATTAGATGTTTGGTTAGGTTAGGTGAGGTGAGGTTAGGTTAGGTTAGGTTAGGTTAGGGTATGTTAGGTTAGGTTAGGTTAGGTTAGGTTAGGTTAGATGTTAGATTGTATTAGATGGGAAGTTAGATGTTCGATTAAAACTCTTGCTTGGGCTAGTTGGTTCATGCTTGAAGTAGGTAAAGGCAAGGCGCAGAAGACCAGGACTTAGGAAGAACACAAACGACAAGACGGGCGCCCGTCTTGTCGTTTGTGTTCTTCCTAAGTCCTGGTCTTCTGCGCCTTGCCTTTACCTACTTCAAGATGTTCGATGTTAGTCTAGATTAGACGTTAGGTTAGGTTAGGATAGGTTAGGTTAGGTTAGGTTAGCTTAGGTTAGTTTAGGTTAGGTTAGGTTGTTAGGTTAGGTTAGGTTAGGTAAGGTTAGGTTAGGTTAGATTAGGTTAGGTTAGGTTAGGTTAGGTTAGGTTAGGATTAGATGTTAGGTTAGATGTTAGATGTTAGATTAGATTAGATGTTAGGTTAGGTTAGGTTAGGTTGGGTTAAGTTAGGTTAGGTGAGGTGAGGTTAGGTTAGGTTAATGTTAGATGTTAGATTATAATAAATGGGAAGTTAGATGTTCGATGTTAGACTAGATTAGACGTTAGGTTAGGTTAGGTTAGGTTAGGTTAGGGTAGGCTAGGCTAGGCTAGGCTAGGCTAGGCAAGGCTAGGCTAGGCTAGGTTAGGTTAGGTTAGGTTAGGTTAGGTTAGGTTAGGTTAGGTTAGGTTAGGTTAGGTTCGGTTAGGTTAGGTTAGGTTAGGTTAGGTTAGGTTAGGTTTGGTTAGGTTAGGTTTGGTTAGGTTAGGTTAGGTTAGGTTAGGTTAGGTTAGGTTAGGTTAAGTTAGGTTAGGTTAGGTTAGGTTAGGTTAGGTTAGGTGTTAGATGTTAGATTAGATTAGATGTTAAGTTAGATGTTAGATGTCAGAATAGATTAGATGTTAGGTTAGGTTAGGTTAGGTTAGTTTAGGATTAGATGTTACGTTAGATGTTAGATGTTAGATTAGATTAGATGTTAGGTTAGGTTAGGTTAGGTTAGGTTGGGTTAAGTTAGGTTAGGTTAGGTTAGGTGAGGTGAGGTTAGGTTAGGTTAGGTTATGTTATGTTGGGTTAGGTTAGGTTAGGTTAGATGTTAGATGTTAGATTATATTAAATGGGAAGTTAGATGTTCGATGTTAGACTAGATTAGACATTAGGTTAGGTTAGGTTAGGTTAGGTTAGGATGAGATGTTAGGTTAGATGTTAGATGTTAGATTAGATTAGATGTTAGGTTAGGTTAGGTTAGGTTAGTTTAGGTTAGGTTAGGTTAGGTTAGGTTAGGTTAGGTTAGGTTAGGTTAGGTTAGGTTAGGTTAGGTTTGGTTAGGTTAGGTTAGGTTAGGTTAGGTTAGGTTAGGTTGGGTTCGGTTCGGTTCGGTTAGGTTAGGTTAGGTTAGGTTAGGTTAGGTTAGGTGTTAGATGTTAGATTAGATTAGTTGTTAAGTTAGATGTTAGATGTTAGAATAGATTAGATGTTAGGTTAGGTTAGGTTAGGTGAGGTGAGGTTAGGTTAGGTTAGGTTATATTAGGTTAGGTTAGGTTAGGTTAGGTTAGGTTAGATGTTAGATTATAATAAATGGGAAGTTAGATGTTCGATGTTAGACTAGATTAGACGTTAGGTTAGGTTAGGTTGTTAGGTTAGGTTAGGTTAGGTTAGGTTAGGTTAGCTTAGGTTAGGTTAGGATGAGATGTTAGGTTAGATGTTAGATGTTAGATTAGATTAGATGTTAGGTTAGGTTAGGTGAGGTGAGGTTAGGTTAGGTTAGGTTAGGTTAGGGTATGTTAGGTTAGGTTAGGTTAGGTTAGGTTAAGTGTTAGATGTTAGATTATATTAGATGGGAAGTTAGATGTTCGATGTGAGACTAGATTAGACGTTAGGTTAGGTTAGGTTAGGTTAGGTTAGGTTAGGTTAGGTTAGGTTATGTTAGGTTAGGTTAGGTTAGCTTAGGTTAGTTTAGGTTAGGTTAGGTTAGGTTAGGTTAGGTTAGGTTAGGTTAGTTTAGGTTAGGTTAGGTTAGGTTAGGTTAGGTTAGGGTATGTTAGGTTAGGTTAGGTTAGATGTTAGATGTTAGATTATATTAGATGGCAAGTTAGATGTTCGATGTTAGACTAGATTAGACGTTAGGTTAGGTTAGGTTAGGTTAGGTTAGGTCAGGTTAGGTTAGGTTAGGTTAGGTTAGGTTAGGTTAGGCTAGGTTAGTTTAGGTTAGGTTAGGTTAGGTTAGGTGTTAAATGTTAGATTAGATTAGATGTTCAGTTAGATGTTAGATGTTAGAATAGATTAGATGTTAGGTTAGGTTAGGTTAGGTTAGTTTAGGATTAGATGTTACGTTAGATGTTAGATGTTAGATTAGATTAGATGTTAGGTTAGGTTACGTTAGGTTAGGTTGGGTTAAGTTAGGTTAGGTTAGGTTAGGTGAGGTGAGGTTAGGTTAGGTTAGGTTAGGTTTGGTTATGTTAGGTTAGGTTAGGTTAGGTTAGGTTAGATGTTAGATGTTAGATTATATTAAATGGGAAGTTATATGTTCGATGTTAGACTAGATTAGACGTTAGGTTAGGTTAGGTTAGGTTGTTAGGTTAGGTTAGGTTAGGTTAGGATTAGATGTTAGGTTAGATGTTAGATGTTAGATTAGATTAGATGTTAGGTTAGGTTAGGTTAGGTTAGGTTAGGTTAGGATGAGATGTTAGGTTAGATGTTAGATGTTAGATTAGATTAGATGTTAGGTTAGGTTAGGTGAGGTGAGGTTAGGTTAGGTTAGGTTAGGTTAGGGTATGTTAGGTTAGGTTAGGTTAGATGTTAGATGTTAGAATATATTACATGGGAAGTTAGATGTTCGATGTTAGACTAGATTAGACGTTAGGTTAGGTTAGGTTAGGTTAGGTTAGCTTAGGTTAGTTTAGGTTAGGTTAGGTTTGGTTAGGTTAGGTTAGGTTAGGTTAGGTTAGGTTAGGTTAGGTGTTAAATGTTAGATTAGATTAGATGTTCAGTTAGATGTTAGATGTTAGAATAGATTAGATGTTAGGTTAGGTTAGGTTAGGTTAGTTTAGGATTAGATGTTACGTTAGATGTTAGATGTTAGATTAGATTAGATGTTAGGTTAGGTTAGGTTAGGTTAGGTTGGGTTAAGTTAGGTTAGGTTAGGTGAGGTGAGGTTAGGTTAGGTTAGGTTAGGTTAGGTTATATTAGGTTAGGCTAGGTTAGGTTAGGTTAGGTTAGATGTTAGATGTTAGATTAAAATAAATGGGAAGTTAGATGTTCAATGTTAGACTAGATTAGACGTTAGGTTAGGTTAGGTTAGGTTAGGTGGTTAGGTTAGGTTAGGTTAGGTTAGGTTAGGTTAGTTAGGTTAGGTTAGGTTAGGATTAGATGTTAGGTTAGATGTTAGATGTTAGATTAGATTAGATGTTAGGTTAGGTTAGGTTAGGTTAGGTTAGGTTAGGTTAGGTTAGGTGTTAAATGTTAGATTAGATTAGATGTTCAGTTAGATGTTAGATGTTAGAATAGATTAGATGTTAGGTTAGGTTAGGTTAGGTTAGTTTAGGATTAGATGTTACGTTAGATGTTAGATGTTAGATTAGATTAGATGTTAGGTTAGGTTACGTTAGGTTAGGTTGGGTTAAGTTAGGTTAGGTTAGGTTAGGTGAGGTGAGGTTAGGTTAGGTTAGGTTAGGTTTGGTTATGTTAGGTTAGGTTAGGTTAGGTTAGGTTAGATGTTAGATTATAATAAATGGGAAGTTATATGTTCGATGTTAGACTAGATTAGACGTTAGGTTAGGTTAGGTTAGGTTAGGTTAGGTTAGGATGATATGTTAGGTTAGATGTTAGATGTTAGATTAGATTAGATGTTAGGTTAGGTTAGGTGAGGTGAGGTTAGGTTAGGTTAGGTTAGGTTAGGGTATGTTAGGTTAGGTTAGGTTAGGTTAGGTTAGATGTTAGATTATATTAGATGGGAAGTTAGATGTTCGATTAAAACTCTTGCTTGGGCTAGTTGGTTCATGCTTGAAGTAGGTAAAGGCAAGGCGCAGAAGACCAGGACTTAGGAAGAACACAAACGACAAGACGGGCGCCCGTCTTGTCGTTTGTGTTCTTCCTAAGTCCTGGTCTTCTGCGCCTTGCCTTTACCTACTTCAAGATGTTCGATGTTAGTCTAGATTAGACGTTACGTTAGGTTAGGATAGGTTAGGTTAGGTTAGGTTAGCTTAGGTTAGTTTAGGTTAGGTTAGGTTAGGTTAGGTTAGGTTAGGTTAGGTTAGGTTAGGTTAGGTTAGGTTAGTTTAGGATTAGATGTTACGTTAGATGTTAGATGTTAGATTAGATTAGATGTTAGGTTTGGTTAGGTTAGGTTAGGTTGGGTTAAGTTAGGTTAGGTTAGGTTAGGTGAGGTGAGGATAGGTTAGGTTAGGTTAGGTTAGGTTATGTTAGGTTAGATTAGGTTAGGTTAGGTTAGATGTTAGATGTTAGATTATATTAAATGGGAAGTTATATGTTCGATGTTAGACTAGATTAGACGTTAGGTTAGGTTAGGTTAGGTTAGGTTGTTAGGTTACGTTAGGTTAGGTTAGGTTAGGTTAGGTTAGGTTAGGATTAGATGTTAGGTTAGATGTTAGATGTTAGATTAGATTAGATGTTAGGTTAGGTTAGGTTAGGTGTTAAATGTTAGATTAGATTAGATGTTCAGTTAGATGTTAGATGTTAGAATAGATTAGATGTTAGGTTAGGTTAGGTTAGGTTAGTTTAGGATTAGATGTTACGTTAGATGTTAGATGTTAGATTAGATTAGATGTTAGGTTAGGTTACGTTAGGTTAGGTTGGGTTAAGTTAGGTTAGGTTAGGTTAGGTGAGGTGAGGTTAGGTTAGGTTAGGTTAGGTTTGGTTATGTTAGGTTAGGTTAGGTTAGGTTAGGTTAGATGTTAGATGTTAGATTCTAATAAATGGGAAGTTATATGTTCGATGTTAGACTAGATTAGACGTTAGGTTAGGTTAGGTTAGGTTGTTAGGTTAGGTTAGGTTAGGTTAGGTTAGGTTAGGATGATATGTTAGGTTAGATGTTAGATGTTAGATTAGATTAGATGTTTGGTTAGGTTAGGTGAGGTGAGGTTAGGTTAGGTTAGGTTAGGTTAGGGTATGTTAGGTTAGGTTAGGTTAGGTTAGGTTAGGTTAGATGTTAGATTGTATTAGATGGGAAGTTAGATGTTCGATTAAAACTCTTGCTTGGGCTAGTTGGTTCATGCTTGAAGTAGGTAAAGGCAAGGCGCAGAAGACCAGGACTTAGGAAGAACACAAACGACAAGACGGGCGCCCGTCTTGTCGTTTGTGTTCTTCCTAAGTCCTGGTCTTCTGCGCCTTGCCTTTACCTACTTCAAGATGTTCGATGTTAGTCTAGATTAGACGTTAGGTTAGGTTAGGATAGGTTAGGTTAGGTTAGGTTAGCTTAGGTTAGTTTAGGTTAGGTTAGGTTGTTAGGTTAGGTTAGGTTAGGTAAGGTTAGGTTAGGTTAGATTAGGTTAGGTTAGGTTAGGTTAGGTTAGGTTAGGATTAGATGTTAGGTTAGATGTTAGATGTTAGATTAGATTAGATGTTAGGTTAGGTTAGGTTAGGTTGGGTTAAGTTAGGTTAGGTGAGGTGAGGTTAGGTTAGGTTAATGTTAGATGTTAGATTATAATAAATGGGAAGTTAGATGTTCGATGTTAGACTAGATTAGACGTTAGGTTAGGTTAGGTTAGGTTAGGTTAGGGTAGGCTAGGCTAGGCTAGGCTAGGCTAGGCAAGGCTAGGCTAGGCTAGGTTAGGTTAGGTTAGGTTAGGTTAGGTTAGGTTAGGTTAGGTTAGGTTAGGTTCGGTTAGGTTAGGTTAGGTTAGGTTAGGTTAGGTTTGGTTAGGTTAGGTTTGGTTAGGTTAGGTTAGGTTAGGTTAGGTTAGGTTAGGTTAGGTTAAGTTAGGTTAGGTTAGGTTAGGTTAGGTTAGGTTAGGTGTTAGATGTTAGATTAGATTAGATGTTAAGTTAGATGTTAGATGTCAGAATAGATTAGATGTTAGGTTAGGTTAGGTTAGGTTAGTTTAGGATTAGATGTTACGTTAGATGTTAGATGTTAGATTAGATTAGATGTTAGGTTAGGTTAGGTTAGGTTAGGTTGGGTTAAGTTAGGTTAGGTTAGGTTAGGTGAGGTGAGGTTAGGTTAGGTTAGGTTATGTTATGTTGGGTTAGGTTAGGTTAGGTTAGATGTTAGATGTTAGATTATATTAAATGGGAAGTTAGATGTTCGATGTTAGACTAGATTAGACATTAGGTTAGGTTAGGTTAGGTTAGGTTAGGATGAGATGTTAGGTTAGATGTTAGATGTTAGATTAGATTAGATGTTAGGTTAGGTTAGGTTAGGTTAGTTTAGGTTAGGTTAGGTTAGGTTAGGTTAGGTTAGGTTAGGTTAGGTTAGGTTTGGTTAGGTTAGGTTAGGTTAGGTTAGGTTAGGTTAGGTTGGGTTCGGTTCGGTTCGGTTAGGTTAGGTTAGGTTAGGTTAGGTTAGGTTAGGTGTTAGATGTTAGATTAGATTAGTTGTTAAGTTAGATGTTAGATGTTAGAATAGATTAGATGTTAGGTTAGGTTAGGTTAGGTGAGGTGAGGTTAGGTTAGGTTAGGTTATATTAGGTTAGGTTAGGTTAGGTTAGGTTAGGTTAGATGTTAGATTATAATAAATGGGAAGTTAGATGTTCGATGTTAGACTAGATTAGACGTTAGGTTAGGTTAGGTTGTTAGGTTAGGTTAGGTTAGGTTAGGTTAGGTTAGCTTAGGTTAGGTTAGGATGAGATGTTAGGTTAGATGTTAGATGTTAGATTAGATTAGATGTTAGGTTAGGTTAGGTGAGGTGAGGTTGGGTTAAGTTAGGTTAGGTTAGGTTAGGTGAGGTTAGGTTAGGTTAGGTTAGGTTTGGTTATGTTAGGTTAGGTTAGGTTAGGTTAGGTTAGATGTTAGATTATAATAAATGGGAAGTTATATGTTCGATGTTAGACTAGATTAGACGTTAGGTTAGGTTAGGTTGTTAGGTTAGGTTAGGTTAGGTTAGGTTAGGTTAGGTTAGGTTAGGATGATATGTTAGGTTAGATGTTAGATGTTAGATTAGATTAGATGTTAGGTTAGGTTAGGTGAGGTGAGGTTAGGTTAGGTTAGGTTAGGTTAGGGTATGTTAGGTTAGGTTAGGTTAGGTTAGGTTAGATGTTAGATTATATTAGATGGGAAATTAGATGTTCGATTAAAACTCTTGCTTGGGCTAGTTGGTTCATGCTTGAAGTAGGTAAAGGCAAGGCGCAGAAGACCAGGACTTAGGAAGAACACAAACGACAAGACGGGCGCCCGTCTTGTCGTTTGTGTTCTTCCTAAGTCCTGGTCTTCTGCGCCTTGCCTTTACCTACTTCAAGATGTTCGATGTTAGTCTAGATTAGACGTTAGGTTAGGTTAGGATAGGTTAGGTTAGGTTAGGTTAGCTTAGGTTAGTTTAGGTTAGGTTAGGTTAGGTTAGGTTAGGTTAGGTTAGGTTAGGTTAGGTTAGTTTAGGATTAGATGTTACGTTAGATGTTAGATGTTAGATTAGATTAGATGTTAGGTTTGGTTAGGTTAGGTTAGGTTGGGTTAAGTTAGGTTAGGTTAGGTTAGGTGAGGTGAGGATAGGTTAGGTTAGGTTAGGTTAGGTTATGTTAGGTTAGATTAGGTTAGGTTAGGTTAGATGTTAGATGTTAGATTATATTAAATGGGAAGTTATATGTTCGATGTTAGACTAGATTAGACGTTAGGTTAGGTTAGGTTAGGTTAGGTTGTTAGGTTAGGTTAGGTTAGGTTAGGTTAGGTTAGGTTAGGTTAGGTTAGGTTAGCATTAGATGTTAGGTTAGATGTTAGATGTTAGATTAGATTAAATGTTAGGTTAGGTTAGGTTAGGTTAGGTTAGGTTAGGATGAGATGTTAGGTTAGATGTTAGATGTTAGATTAGATTAGATGTTAGGTTAGGTTAGGTGAGGTGAGGTTAGGTTAGGTTAGGTTAGGTTAGGGTATGTTAGGTTAGGTTAGGTTAGATGTTAGATGTTAGATTATATTACATGGGAAGTTAGATGTTCGATGTTAGACTAGATTAGACGTTAGGTTAGGTTAGGTTAGGTTAGGTTAGGTTAAGTTAGATTAGGTTAGGTTAGGTTAGGTTAGGTTAGGTTATGTTAGGTTAGGTTAGGTTAGCTTAGGTTAGTTTAGGTTAGGTTAGGTTTGGTTAGGTTAGGTTAGGTTAGGTTAGGTTAGGTTAGGTTAGGTGTTAGATGTTAGATTAGATTAGATGTTAAGTTAGATGTTAGATGTTAGAATAGATTAGATGTTAGGTTAGGTTAGGTTAGGTGAGGTGAGGTTAGGTTAGGTTAAGTTAGGTTAGGTTATATTAGGTTAGGTTAGGTTAGGTTAGGTTAGGTTAGATGTTAGATGTTAGATTATAATAAATGGGAAGTTAGATGTTCGATGTTAGACTAGATTAGACGTTAGGTTAGGTTAGGTTAGGTTGTTAGGTTAGGTTAGGTTAGGTTAGGTTAGGTTAGCTTAGGTTAGGTTAGGATGAGATGTTAGGTTAGATGTTAGATGTTAGATTAGATTAGATGTTAGGTTAGGTTAGGTGAGGTGAGGTTAGGTTAGGTTAGGTTAGGTTAGGTTAGGGTATGTTAGGTTAGGTTAGGTTAGGTTAGGTTAGGTGTTAGATGTTAGATTATATTAGATGGGAAGTTAGATGTTCGATGTTAGACTAGATTAGACGTTAGGTTAGGTTAGGTTAGGTTAGGTTAGGTTAGGTTAGGTTATGTTAGGTTAGGTTAGGTTAGCTTAGGTTAGTTTAGGTTAGGTTAGGTTAGGTTAATTTAGGTTAGGTTAGGTTAGGTTAGGCTAGGTTAGTTTAGGTTAGGTTAGGTTAGGTTAGGTTAGGTTAGGGTATGTTAGGTTAGGTTAGGTTAGGTTAGGTTAGATGTTAGATGTTAGAATATAATAAATGGGAAGTTAGATGTTCGATGTTAGACTAGATTAGACGTTAGGTTAGATTAGGTCAGGTTAGGTTGTTAGGTTAGGTTAGGTTAGGTTAGGTTATGTTAGGTTAGGTTAGGTTAGGTTAGGTTAGGTTAGGTTAGGTTAGGTTAGGATAGGTTAGGTTAGGTTAGGTTAGGTTCGGTTAGGTTAGGTTAGGTTAGGTTAGGTTAGGTTAGGTTAGGTTAGGTTAGGTAAGGTTAGGTTTGGTTAGGTTAGGTTTGGTTAGGTTAGGTTAGGTTAGGTTAGGTTAGGTTAGGTTAGGTTAAGTTAGGTTAGGTTAGGTTAGGTTAGGTTAGGTTAGGTTAGGTGTTAGATGTTAGATTAGATTAGATGTTAGGTTAGGTTAGGTTAGGTTAGGTTGGGTTAAGTTAGGTTAGGTGAGGTGACGTTAGGTTAGGTTATGTTAGGTTAGGTTAGGTTAGGTTAGATGTTAGATGTTAGATTATATTAAATGGGAAGTTAGATGTTCGATGTTAGACTAGATTAGACGTTAGGTTAGGTTAGGTTAGGTTGTTAGGTTAGGTTAGGTTAGGTTAGGTTAGGTTAGGTTAGGATGAGATGTTAGGTTAGATGTTAGGTTAGGTTAGGTTAGGTTAGGTCAGGTGAGGTTAGGTTAGGTTAGGTTAGGTTAGGTTAGGTTTGGTTAGGTTAGGTTAGGTTAGGTTAGGTTAGGTTAGGTTAGGTGTTAGATGATAGATTAGATTAGATGTTAAGTTAGATGTTAGATGTTAGAATAGATTAGATGTTAGGTTAGGTTAGGTTAGGTTAGTTTAGGATTAGATGTTACGTTAGATGTTAGATTAGATTAGATGTTAGGTTAGGTTAGGTTAGGTTAGGTTGGGTTAAGTTAGGTTAGGTTAGGTGAGGTGAGGTTAGGTTAGGTTAGGTTAGGTTATATTAGGTTAGGCTAGGTTAGGTTAGGTTAGGTTAGATGTTAGATGTTAGATTAAAATAAATGGGAAGTTAGATGTTCAATGTTAGACTAGATTAGACGTTAGGTTAGGTTAGGTTAGGTTAGGTTGTTAGGTTAGGTTAGGTTAGGTTAGGTTAGTTAGGTTAGGTTAGGTTAGGTTAGGTTAGGATGAGATGTTAGGTTAGATGTTAGATGTTAGATTAGATTAGATGTTAGGTTAGGTTAGGTGAGGTGAGGTTAGGTTAGGTTAGGTTAGGTTAGGGTATGTTAGGTTAGGTTAGGTTAGGTTAGGTTAGGTGAGGTGAGGTTAGGTTAGGTTAGGTTAGGTTAGGTTAGGTTAGGGTATGTTAGGTTAGGTTAGGTTATGTTAGGTTAGGTTATGTTAGGTTAGGTTAGGTTAGCTTAGGTTAGTTTAGGTTAGGTTAGGTTAGGTTACGTTAGGGTAGGTTAGGTTAGGTTAGGTTAGGTTAGGTTAGGTTAGGTTAGGCTAGGTTAGGTTAGGTTAGGTTAGGTTAGGTTAGGTTAGGTTAGGTTAGGGTAGGTTAGGTTAGGTTAGGTTAGGTTAGGTTAGGTTAGGTTAGGTTAGGTTAGGTTAGGCTAGGTTAGGTTAGGTTAGGTTAGGTTAGGTTAGGTGTTAGATGTTAGATTAGACTAGATGTTAAGTTAGATATTAGATGTTAGATTAGATTAGATGTTAGGTTAGGTTATGTTAGGTTAGGTTAGTTTAGGATTAGATGTTACGTTAGATGTTAGATGTTAGATTAGATTAGATGTTAGGTTAGGTTAGGTTAGGTTAGGTTGGGTTAGGTTAGGTTAGGTTAGGTTAGATGTTAGATGTTAGATTATATTAAATGGGAAGTTAGATGTTCGATGTTAGACTAGATTAGACGTTAGGTTAGGTTAGGTTAGGTTAGGTTGTTAGGTTAGGTTAGGTTAGGTTAGGTTAGGTTACGTTAGGTTAGGTTAGGTTAGGTTGTTAGGTTAGGTTAGGTTAGCTTAGGTTAGGTTAGGTTAGGTTAGGATTAGATGTTAGGTTAGATGTTAGATGTTAGATTAGATTAGATGTTAGGTTAGGTTAGGTTAGGTTAGGTTAGGTGAGGTGAGGTTAGGTTAGGTTAGGTTAGGTTATGTTAGGTTAGGTTAGGTTAGGTTAGATGTTAGATGTTAGATTATATTAGATGGGAAGTTAGATGTTCGATGTTAGACTAGATTAGACGTTAGGTTAGGTTAGGTTAGGTTGTTAGGTTAGGTTAGGTTAGGTTAGGTTAGGTTAGGTTAGGTTAGGTTAGGTTAGGTTAGGTTAGGTTTGGTTAGGCTAGGTTAGGTTAGGTTAGGTTAGGTTAGGTGTTAGATGATAGATTAGATTAGGTGTTAAGTTAGATGTTAGATGTTAGAATAGATTAGATGTTAGGTTAGGTTAGGTTAGGTTAGTTTAGGATTAGATGTTACGTTAGATGTTAGATGTTAGATTAGATTAGATGTTAGGTTAGGTTAGGTTAGGTTAGGTTGGGTTAAGTTAGGTTAGGTTAGGTTAGGTTAGGTTAGGTTAGGTTATATTAGGTTAGGTTAGGTTAGGTTAGGTTAGATGGTAGATGTTAGATTATAATAAATGGGAAGTTAGATGTTCAATATTAGACTAGATTAGACGTTAGGTTAGGTTAGGTTAGGTTAGGTTGTTAGGTTAGGTTAGGTTAGGTTAGGTTAGTTAGGTTAGGTTAGGTTAGGTTAGGTTAGGATGAGATGTTAGGTTAGATGTTAGATGTTAGATTAGATTAGATGTTAGGTTAGGTTAGGTGAGGTGAGGTTAGGTTAGGTTAGGTTAGGTTAGGGTATGTTAGGTTAGGTTAGGTTAGGTTAGGTTAGGTTAGGTGAGGTGAGGTTAGGTTAGGTTAGGTTAGGTTAGGTTAGGGTAGGTTAGGTTAGGTTAGGTTAGGTTAGGTTAGGTTATGTTAGGTTAGGTTAGGTTAGCTTAGGTTAGTTTAGGTTAGGTTAGGTTAGGTTAGGTTACGTTAGGGTAGGTTAGGTTAGGTTAGGTTAGGTTAGGTTAGGTTAGGTTAGGTTAGGTTATGTTAGGTTAGGTTAGGTTAGGTTAGGTTAGGTAAGGTTAGGTTAGGTTAGGTTAGGTTAGGTTAGGTTAGGTTAGGTTAGGTTAGGTTAGGTTAGGTTAGGTTAGGCTAGGTTAGGTTAGGTTAGGTTAGGTTAGGTTAGGTTAGGTTAGGTGTTAGATGTTAGATTAGATTAGATGTTAAGTTAGATATTAGATGTTAGATTAGATTAGAGGTTAGGTTAGGTTATGTTAGGTTAGGTTAGTTTAGGATTAGATGTTACGTTAGATGTTAGATTAGATTAGATGTTAGGTTAGGTTAGGTTAGGTTAGGTTGGGTTAGGTTAGGTTAGGTTAGGTTAGATGTTAGATGTTAGATTATATTGAATGGGAAGTTAGATGTTCGATGTTAGACTAGATTAGACGTTAGGTTAGGTTAGGTTAGGTTAGGTTGTTAGGTTAGGTTAGGTTAGGTTAGGTTAGGTTAGGTTACATTAGGTTAGGTTAGGTTAGGTTGTTAGGTTAGGTTAGGTTAGGTTAGGTTAGGTTAGGTTAGGATTAGATGTTAGGTTAGATGTTAGATGTTAGATTAGATTAGATGTTAGGTTAGGTTAGGTTAGGTTAGGTGAGGTTAGGATTAGATGTTAGGTTAGATGTTAGATGTTAGATTAGATTAGATGTTAGGTTAGGTTAGGTTAGGTTAGGTTAGGTTAGGTTAGATGTTAGATGTTAGATTATATTAGATGGGAAGTGAGATGTTCGATGTTAGACTAGATTAGACGTTAGGTTAGGTTAGGTTAGGTTAGGTTAGGTTAGGTTAGGTTAGGATTTGATGTTAGGTTAGATGTTAGATGTTAGATTAGATTAGATGTTATGTTAGGTTAGGTTAGGTTAGGTGAGGTTAGGTTAGGTTAGGTTAGGTTATGTTAGGTTAGGTTAGGTTAGGTTAGGTTAGGTTAGGTTAGGTTAGGTGTTAGATGTTAGATTAGATTAGATGTTAAGTTAGATGTTAGATGTTAGAATAGATTAGATGTTAGGTTAGGTTAGGTTAGGTTAGTTTAGGATTAGATGTTACGTTAGATGTTAGATGTTAGATTAGATTAGATGTTAGGTTAGGTTAGGTTAGGTTAGGTTGGGTTAAGTTAGGTTAGGTTAGGTTAGGTGAGGTGAGGTTAGGTTAGGTTAGGTTAGGTTAGGTTAGGTTAGGTTAGATGTTAGATGTTAGATTATATAAATGGGAAGTTAGATGTTCGATGTTAGACTAGATTAGACGTTAGGTTAGTTTAGGTTAGGTTGTTAGGTTAGGTTAGGTTAGGTTAGGTTAGGTTAGGTTAGGTTAGGTTAGGCTAGGCTAGCCTAGGCTAGACTAGGCTAGGCTAGGCTAGGCTAGGCTAGGTTCGGTTAGGTTAGGTTAGGTTAGGTTAGGTTAGGTTAGGTTAGGTTAGGGTAGGCTAGGCTAGGCTAGGCTAGGCTAGGCTAGGCAAGGCTAGGCTAGGCTAGGTTAGGTTAGGTTAGGTTAGGTTAGGTTAGGTTAGGTTAGGGTATGTTAGGTTAGGTTAGGTTAGGTTAGGTTAGATGTTAGATGTTGGATTATATTAGATGGGAAGTTAGATGTTCGATGTTAGACTAGATTAGACGTTAGGTTAGGTTAGGTTAGGTTAGGTTAGGTTAGGTTATGTTAGGTTAGGTTAGGTTAGCTTAGGTTAGTTTAGGTTAGGTTAGGTTAGGTTAGGTTAGGTTAGGTTAGGGTAGGCTAGGCTAGGCTAGGCTAGGCAAGGCTAGGCTAGGCTAGGTTAGGTTAGGTTAGGTTAGGTTAGGTTAGGTTAGGTTAGGTTAGGTTCGGTTAGGTTAGTTTAGGTTAGGTTAGGTTAGGTTAGGTTAGGTTAGGTTAGGTTAGGTTAGGTTAGTTTAGGATTAGATGTTACGTTAGATGTTAGATGTTAGATTAGATTAGATGTTAGGTTTGGTTAGGTTAGGTTAGGTTGGGTTAAGTTAGGTTAGGTTAGGTTAGGTGAGGTGAGGATAGGTTAGGTTAGGTTAGGTTAGGTTAGGTTAGATGTTAGATGTTAGATTATATTAAATGGGAAGTTATATGTTCGATGTTAGACTAGATTAGACGTTAGGTTAGGTTAGGTTAGGTTAGGTTGTTAGGTTACGTTAGGTTAGGTTAGGTTAGGTTAGGTTAGGTTAGGATTAGATGTTAGGTTAGATGTTAGATGTTAGATTAGATTAGATGTTAGGTTAGGTTAGGTTAGGTGTTAAATGTTAGATTAGATTAGATGTTCAGTTAGATGTTAGATGTTAGAATAGATTAGATGTTAGGTTAGGTTAGGTTAGGTTAGTTTAGGATTAGATGTTACGTTAGATGTTAGATGTTAGATTAGATTAGATGTTAGGTTAGGTTACGTTAGGTTAGGTTGGGTTAAGTTAGGTTAGGTTAGGTTAGGTGAGGTGAGGTTAGGTTAGGTTAGGTTAGGTTTGGTTATGTTAGGTTAGGTTAGGTTAGGTTAGGTTAGATGTTAGATGTTAGATTCTAATAAATGGGAAGTTATATGTTCGATGTTAGACTAGATTAGACGTTAGGTTAGGTTAGGTTAGGTTGTTAGGTTAGGTTAGGTTAGGTTAGGTTAGGTTAGGATGATATGTTAGGTTAGATGTTAGATGTTAGATTAGATTAGATGTTTGGTTAGGTTAGGTGAGGTTAGGTTAGGTTAGGTTAGGTTAGGGTATGTTAGGTTAGGTTAGGTTAGGTTAGGTTAGGTTAGATGTTAGATTGTATTAGATGGGAAGTTAGATGTTCGATTAAAACTCTTGCTTGGGCTAGTTGGTTCATGCTTGAAGTAGGTAAAGGCAAGGCGCAGAAGACCAGGACTTAGGAAGAACACAAACGACAAGACGGGCGCCCGTCTTGTCGTTTGTGTTCTTCCTAAGTCCTGGTCTTCTGCGCCTTGCCTTTACCTACTTCAAGATGTTCGATGTTAGTCTAGATTAGACGTTAGGTTAGGTTAGGATAGGTTAGGTTAGGTTAGGTTAGCTTAGGTTAGTTTAGGTTAGGTTAGGTTGTTAGGTTAGGTTAGGTTAGGTAAGGTTAGGTTAGGTTAGATTAGGTTAGGTTAGGTTAGGTTAGGTTAGGATTAGATGTTAGGTTAGATGTTAGATGTTAGATTAGATTAGATGTTAGGTTAGGTTAGGTTAGGTTGGGTTAAGTTAGGTTAGGTGAGGTGAGGTTAGGTTAGGTTAATGTTAGATGTTAGATTATAATAAATGGGAAGTTAGATGTTCGATGTTAGACTAGATTAGACGTTAGGTTAGGTTAGGTTAGGTTAGGTTAGGGTAGGCTAGGCTAGGCTAGGCTAGGCTAGGCAAGGCTAGGCTAGGCTAGGTTAGGTTAGGTTAGGTTAGGTTAGGTTAGGTTAGGTTAGGTTCGGTTAGGTTAGGTTAGGTTAGGTTAGGTTAGGTTTGGTTAGGTTAGGTTTGGTTAGGTTAGGTTAGGTTAGGTTAGGTTAGGTTAGGTTAAGTTAGGTTAGGTTAGGTTAGGTTAGGTTAGGTTAGGTGTTAGATGTTAGATTAGATTAGATGTTAAGTTAGATGTTAGATGTCAGAATAGATTAGATGTTAGGTTAGGTTAGGTTAGGTTAGTTTAGGATTAGATGTTACGTTAGATGTTAGATTAGATTAGATGTTAGGTTAGGTTAGGTTAGGTTAGGTTGGGTTAAGTTAGGTTAGGTTAGGTTAGGTGAGGTGAGGTTAGGTTAGGTTAGGTTATGTTATGTTGGGTTAGGTTAGGTTAGGTTAGATGTTAGATGTTAGATTATATTAAATGGGAAGTTAGATGTTCGATGTTAGACTAGATTAGACATTAGGTTAGGTTAGGTTAGGTTAGGTTAGGATGAGATGTTAGGTTAGATGTTAGATGTTAGATTAGATTAGATGTTAGGTTAGGTTAGGTTAGGTTAGTTTAGGTTAGGTTAGGTTAGGTTAGGTTAGGTTAGGTTAGGTTAGGTTAGGTTAGGTTAGGTTTGGTTAGGTTAGGTTAGGTTAGGTTAGGTTAGGTTAGGTTGGGTTCGGTTCGGTTCGGTTAGGTTAGGTTAGGTTAGGTTAGGTTAGGTTAGGTGTTAGATGTTAGATTAGATTAGTTGTTAAGTTAGATGTTAGATGTTAGAATAGATTAGATGTTAGGTTAGGTTAGGTTAGGTGAGGTGAGGTTAGGTTAGGTTAGGTTATATTAGGTTAGGTTAGGTTAGGTTAGGTTAGATGTTAGATTATAATAAATGGGAAGTTAGATGTTCGATGTTAGACTAGATTAGACGTTAGGTTAGGTTAGGTTGTTAGGTTAGGTTAGGTTAGGTTAGGTTAGGTTAGCTTAGGTTAGGTTAGGATGAGATGTTAGGTTAGATGTTAGATGTTAGATTAGATTAGATGTTAGGTTAGGTTAGGTTAGGTTAGGTGAGGTTAGGATTAGATGTTAGGTTAGATGTTAGATGTTAGATTAGATTAGATGTTAGGTTAGGTTAGGTTAGGTTAGGTTAGGTTAGGTTAGGTTAGGATTTGATGTTAGGTTAGATGTTAGATGTTAGATTAGATTAGATGTTATGTTAGGTTAGGTTAGGTTAGGTGAGGTTAGGTTAGGTTAGGTTAGGTTATGTTAGGTTAGGTTAGGTTAGGTTAGGTTAGGTTAGGTTAGGTGTTAGATGTTAGATTAGATTAGATGTTAAGTTAGATGTTAGATGTTAGAATAGATTAGATGTTAGGTTAGGTTAGGTTAGGTTAGTTTAGGATTAGATGTTACGTTAGATGTTAGATGTTAGATTAGATTAGATGTTAGGTTAGGTTAGGTTAGGTTAGGTTGGGTTAAGTTAGGTTAGGTTAGGTTAGGTGAGGTGAGGTTAGGTTAGGTTAGGTTAGGTTAGGTTAGGTTAGGTTAGATGTTAGATGTTAGATTATATAAATGGGAAGTTAGATGTTCGATGTTAGACTAGATTAGACGTTAGGTTAGTTTAGGTTAGGTTGTTAGGTTAGGTTAGGTTAGGTTAGGTTAGGTTAGGTTAGGTTAGGTTAGGCTAGGCTAGCCTAGGCTAGACTAGGCTAGGGTAGGCTAGGCTAGGCTAGGTTAGGTTAGGTTAGGTTAGGTTAGGTTAGGTTAGGTTAGGTTAGGTTAGGGTAGGCTAGGCTAGGCTAGGCTAGGCTAGGCTAGGCTAGGCAAGGCTAGGCTAGGCTAGGTTAGGTTAGGTTAGGTTAGGTTAGGTTAGGTTAGGTTAGGTTAGGTTAGGGTATGTTAGGTTAGGTTAGGTTAGGTTAGGTTAGATGTTAGATGTTGGATTATATTAGATGGGAAGTTAGATGTTCGATGTTAGACTAGATTAGACGTTAGGTTAGGTTAGGTTAGGTTAGGTTAGGTTATGTTAGGTTAGGTTAGGTTAGCTTAGGTTAGTTTAGGTTAGGTTAGGTTAGGTTAGGTTAGGTTAGGTTAGGGTAGGCTAGGCTAGGCTAGGCTAGGCAAGGCTAGGCTAGGCTAGGTTAGGTTAGGTTAGGTTAGGTTAGGTTAGGTTAGGTTAGGTTCGGTTAGGTTAGTTTAGGTTAGGTTAGGTTAGGTTAGGTTAGGTTAGGTTAGGTTAGGTTAGGTTAGGTTAGTTTAGGATTAGATGTTACGTTAGATGTTAGATGTTAGATTAGATTAGATGTTAGGTTTGGTTAGGTTAGGTTAGGTTGGGTTAAGTTAGGTTAGGTTAGGTTAGGTGAGGTGAGGATAGGTTAGGTTAGGTTAGGTTAGGTTATGTTAGGTTAGATTAGGTTAGGTTAGGTTAGATGTTAGATGTTAGATTATATTAAATGGGAAGTTATATGTTCGATGTTAGACTAGATTAGACGTTAGGTTAGGTTAGGTTAGGTTAGGTTGTTAGGTTACGTTAGGTTAGGTTAGGTTAGGTTAGGTTAGGTTAGGATTAGATGTTAGGTTAGATGTTAGATGTTAGATTAGATTAGATGTTAGGTTAGGTTAGGTTAGGTGTTAAATGTTAGATTAGATTAGATGTTCAGTTAGATGTTAGATGTTAGAATAGATTAGATGTTAGGTTAGGTTAGGTTAGGTTAGTTTAGGATTAGATGTTACGTTAGATGTTAGATGTTAGATTAGATTAGATGTTAGGTTAGGTTACGTTAGGTTAGGTTGGGTTAAGTTAGGTTAGGTTAGGTTAGGTGAGGTGAGGTTAGGTTAGGTTAGGTTAGGTTTGGTTATGTTAGGTTAGGTTAGGTTAGGTTAGGTTAGATGTTAGATGTTAGATTCTAATAAATGGGAAGTTATATGTTCGATGTTAGACTAGATTAGACGTTAGGTTAGGTTAGGTTAGGTTGTTAGGTTAGGTTAGGTTAGGTTAGGTTAGGTTAGGATGATATGTTAGGTTAGATGTTAGATGTTAGATTAGATTAGATGTTTGGTTAGGTTAGGTGAGGTGAGGTTAGGTTAGGTTAGGTTAGGTTAGGGTATGTTAGGTTAGGTTAGGTTAGGTTAGGTTAGGTTAGATGTTAGATTGTATTAGATGGGAAGTTAGATGTTCGATTAAAACTCTTGCTTGGGCTAGTTGGTTCATGCTTGAAGTAGGTAAAGGCAAGGCGCAGAAGGCCAGGACTTAGGAAGAACACAAACGACAAGACGGGCGCCCGTCTTGTCGTTTGTGTTCTTCCTAAGTCCTGGTCTTCTGCGCCTTGCCTTTACCTACTTCAAGATGTTCGATGTTAGTCTAGATTAGACGTTAGGTTAGGTTAGGATAGGTTAGGTTAGGTTAGGTTAGCTTAGGTTAGTTTAGGTTAGGTTAGGTTGTTAGGTTAGGTTAGGTTAGGTAAGGTTAGGTTAGGTTAGATTAGGTTAGGTTAGGTTAGGTTAGGTTAGGTTAGGATTAGATGTTAGGTTAGATGTTAGATGTTAGATTAGATTAGATGTTAGGTTAGGTTAGGTTAGGTTGGGTTAAGTTAGGTTAGGTGAGGTGAGGTTAGGTTAGGTTAATGTTAGATGTTAGATTATAATAAATGGGAAGTTAGATGTTCGATGTTAGACTAGATTAGACGTTAGGTTAGGTTAGGTTAGGTTAGGTTAGGGTAGGCTAGGCTAGGCTAGGCTAGGCTAGGCAAGGCTAGGCTAGGCTAGGTTAGGTTAGGTTAGGTTAGGTTAGGTTAGGTTAGGTTAGGTTAGGATAGGTTAGGTTAGGTTCGGTTAGGTTCGGTTAGGTTAGGTTAGGTTAGGTTTGGTTAGGTTAGGTTTGGTTAGGTTAGGTTACGTTAGGTTAGGTTAGGTTAGGTTAGGTTAAGTTAGGTTAGGTTAGGTTAGGTTAGGTTAGGTTAGGTGTTAGATGTTAGATTAGATTAGATGTTAAGTTAGATGTTAGATGTCAGAATAGATTAGATGTTAGGTTAGGTTAGGTTAGGTTAGTTTAGGATTAGATGTTACGTTAGATGTTAGATGTTAGATTAGATTAGATGTTAGGTTAGGTTAGGTTAGGTTAGGTTGGGTTAAGTTAGGTTAGGTTAGGTTAGGTGAGGTGAGGTTAGGTTAGGTTAGGTTATGTTATGTTGGGTTAGGTTAGGTTAGGTTAGATGTTAGATGTTAGATTATATTAAATGGGAAGTTAGATGTTCGATGTTAGACTAGATTAGACATTAGGTTAGGTTAGGTTAGGTTAGGTTAGGATGAGATGTTAGGTTAGATGTTAGATGTTAGATTAGATTAGATGTTAGGTTAGGTTAGGTTAGGTTAGTTTAGGTTAGGTTAGGTTAGGTTAGGTTAGGTTAGGTTAGGTTAGGTTAGGTTAGGTTAGGTTAGGTTAGGTTAGGTTAGGTTGGGTTCGGTTCGGTTCGGTTAGGTTAGGTTAGGTTAGGTTAGGTTAGGTTAGGTGTTAGATGTTAGATTAGATTAGTTGTTAAGTTAGATGTTAGATGTTAGAATAGATTAGATGTTAGGTTAGGTTAGGTTAGGTGAGGTGAGGTTAGGTTAGGTTAGGTTATATTAGGTTAGGTTAGGTTAGGTTAGGTTAGGTTAGATGTTAGATTATAATAAATGGGAAGTTAGATGTTCGATGTTAGACTAGATTAGACGTTAGGTTAGGTTAGGTTGTTAGGTTAGGTTAGGTTAGGTTAGGTTAGGTTAGCTTAGGTTAGGTTAGGATGAGATGTTAGGTTAGATGTTAGATGTTAGATTAGATTAGATGTTAGGTTAGGTTAGGTGAGGTGAGGTTAGGTTAGGTTAGGTTAGGTTAGGGTATGTTAGGTTAGGTTAGGTTAGGTTAGGTTAAGTGTTAGATGTTAGATTATATTAGATGGGAAGTTAGATGTTCGATGTGAGACTAGATTAGACGTTAGGTTAGGTTAGGTTAGGTTAGGTTAGGTTAGGTTAGGTTAGGTTATGTTAGGTTAGGTTAGGTTAGCTTAGGTTAGTTTAGGTTAGGTTAGGTTAGGTTAGGTTAGGTTAGGTTAGTTTAGGTTAGGTTAGGTTAGGTTAGGTTAGGTTAGGGTATGTTAGGTTAGGTTAGGTTAGATGTTAGATGTTAGATTATATTAGATGGCAAGTTAGATGTTCGATGTTAGACTAGATTAGACGTTAGGTTAGGTTAGGTTAGGTTAGGTTAGGTCAGGTTAGGTTAGGTTAGGTTAGGTTAGGTTAGGTTAGGTTAGGCTAGGTTAGTTTAGGTTAGGTTAGGTTAGGTTAGGTGTTAAATGTTAGATTAGATTAGATGTTCAGTTAGATGTTAGATGTTAGAATAGATTAGATGTTAGGTTAGGTTAGGTTAGGTTAGTTTAGGATTAGATGTTACGTTAGATGTTAGATGTTAGATTAGATTAGATGTTAGGTTAGGTTACGTTAGGTTGGGTTGGGTTAAGTTAGGTTAGGTTAGGTTAGGTGAGGTGAGGTTAGGTTAGGTTAGGTTAGGTTTGGTTATGTTAGGTTAGGTTAGGTTAGGTTAGGTTAGATGTTAGATTATAATAAATGGGAAGTTATATGTTCGATGTTAGACTAGATTAGACGTTAGGTTAGGTTAGGTTGTTAGGTTAGGTTAGGTTAGGTTAGGTTAGGTTAGGTTAGGTTAGGATGACATGTTAGGTTAGATGTTAGATGTTAGATTAGATTAGATGTTAGGTTAGGTTAGGTGAGGTGAGGTTAGGTTAGGTTAGGTTAGGTTAGGGTATGTTAGGTTAGGTTAGGTTAGGTTAGGTTAGATGTTAGATTATATTAGATGGGAAATTAGATGTTCGATTAAAACTCTTGCTTGGGCTAGTTGGTTCATGCTTGAAGTAGGTAAAGGCAAGGCGCAGAAGACCAGGACTTAGGAAGAACACAAACGACAAGACGGGCGCCCGTCTTGTCGTTTGTGTTCTTCCTAAGTCCTGGTCTTCTGCGCCTTGCCTTTACCTACTTCAAGATGTTCGATGTTAGTCTAGATTAGACGTTAGGTTAGGTTAGGATAGGTTAGGTTAGGTTAGGTTAGCTTAGGTTAGTTTAGGTTAGGTTAGGTTAGGTTAGGTTAGGTTAGGTTAGGTTAGGTTAGGTTAGTTTAGGATTAGATGTTACGTTAGATGTTAGATGTTAGATTAGATTAGATGTTAGGTTTGGTTAGGTTAGGTTAGGTTGGGTTAAGTTAGGTTAGGTTAGGTTAGGTGAGGTGAGGATAGGTTAGGTTAGGTTAGGTTAGGTTATGTTAGGTTAGATTAGGTTAGGTTAGGTTAGATGTTAGATGTTAGATTATATTAAATGGGAAGTTAGATGTTCGATGTTAGACTAGATTAGACGTTAGGTTAGATTAGGTCAGGTTAGGTTGTTAGGTTAGGTTAGGTTAGGTTAGGTTATGTTAGGTTAGGTTAGGTTAGGTTAGGTTAGGTTAGGTTAGGTTAGGATAGGTTAGGTTAGGTTAGGTTAGGTTCGGTTAGGTTAGGTTAGGTTAGGTTAGGTTAGGTTAGGTTAGGTTAGGTTAGGTTAGGTAAGGTTAGGTTTGGTTAGGTTAGGATGAGATGTTAGGTTAGATGTTAGATGTTAGATTAGATTAGATGTTAGGTTAGGTTAGGTTAGGTTAGGTTAGGTTAGGATGAGATGTTAGGTTAGATGTTAGATGTTAGATTAGATTAGATGTTAGGTTAGGTTAGGTGAGGTGAGGTTAGGTTAGGTTAGGTTAGGTTAGGGTATGTTAGGTTAGGTTAGGTTAGATGTTAGATGTTAGATTATATTACATGGGAAGTTAGATGTTCGATGTTAGACTAGATTAGACGTTAGGTTAGGTTAGGTTAGGTTAGGTTAGGTTAAGTTAGGTTAGGTTAGGTTAGGTTAGGTTAGGTTAGGTTATGTTAGGTTAGGTTAGGTTAGCTTAGGTTAGTTTAGGTTAGGTTAGGTTTGGTTAGGTTAGGTTAGGTTAGGTTAGGTTAGGTTAGGTTAGGTGTTAGATGTTAGATTAGATTAGATGTTAAGTTAGATGTTAGATGTTAGAATAGATTAGATGTTAGGTTAGGTTAGGTTAGGTGAGGTGAGGTTAGGTTAGGTTAAGTTAGGTTAGGTTATATTAGGTTAGGTTAGGTTAGGTTAGGTTAGGTTAGATGTTAGATGTTAGATTATAATAAATGGGAAGTTAGATGTTCGATGTTAGACTAGATTAGACGTTAGGTTAGGTTAGGTTAGGTTGTTAGGTTAGGTTAGGTTAGGTTAGGTTAGGTTAGCTTAGGTTAGGTTAGGATGAGATGTTAGGTTAGATGTTAGATGTTAGATTAGATTAGATGTTAGGTTAGGTTAGGTGAGGTGAGGTTAGGTTAGGTTAGGTTAGGTTAGGTTAGGGTATGTTAGGTTAGGTTAGGTTAGGTTAGGTTAGGTGTTAGATGTTAGATTATATTAGATGGGAAGTTAGATGTTCGATGTTAGACTAGATTAGACGTTAGGTTAGGTTAGGTTAGGTTAGGTTAGGTTAGGTTAGGTTATGTTAGGTTAGGTTAGGTTAGCTTAGGTTAGTTTAGGTTAGGTTAGGTTAGGTTAATTTAGGTTAGGTTAGGTTAGGTTAGGCTAGGTTAGTTTAGGTTAGGTTAGGTTAGGTTAGGTTAGGTTAGGGTATGTTAGGTTAGGTTAGGTTAGGTTAGGTTAGATGTTAGATGTTAGAATATAATAAATGGGAAGTTAGATGTTCGATGTTAGACTAGATTAGACGTTAGGTTAGATTAGGTCAGGTTAGGTTGTTAGGTTAGGTTAGGTTAGGTTAGGTTATGTTAGGTTAGGTTAGGTTAGGTTAGGTTAGGTTAGGTTAGGTTAGGATAGGTTAGGTTAGGTTAGGTTAGGTTCGGTTAGGTTAGGTTAGGTTAGGTTAGGTTAGGTTAGGTTAGGTTAGGTTAGGTTAGGTAAGGTTAGGTTTGGTTAGGTTAGGTTTGGTTAGGTTAGGTTAGGTTAGGTTAGGTTAGGTTAGGTTAGGTTAAGTTAGGTTAGGTTAGGTTAGGTTAGGTTAGGTTAGGTTAGGTGTTAGATGTTAGATTAGATTAGATGTTAGGTTAGGTTAGGTTAGGTTAGGTTGGGTTAAGTTAGGTTAGGTGAGGTGACGTTAGGTTAGGTTATGTTAGGTTAGGTTAGGTTAGGTTAGATGTTAGATTATATTAAATGGGAAGTTAGATGTTCGATGTTAGACTAGATTAGACGTTAGGTTAGGTTAGGTTAGGTTGTTAGGTTAGGTTAGGTTAGGTTAGGTTAGGATGAGATGTTAGGTTAGATGTTAGGTTAGGTTAGGTTAGGTTAGGTCAGGTGAGGTTAGGTTAGGTTAGGTTAGGTTAGGTTAGGTTTGGTTAGGTTAGGTTAGGTTAGGTTAGGTTAGGTTAGGTTAGGTGTTAGATGATAGATTAGATTAGATGTTAAGTTAGATGTTAGATGTTAGAATAGATTAGATGTTAGGTTAGGTTAGGTTAGGTTAGTTTAGGATTAGATGTTACGTTAGATGTTAGATTAGATTAGATGTTAGGTTAGGTTAGGTTAGGTTAGGTTGGGTTAAGTTAGGTTAGGTTAGGTGAGGTGAGGTTAGGTTAGGTTAGGTTAGGTTATATTAGGTTAGGCTAGGTTAGGTTAGGTTAGGTTAGATGTTAGATGTTAGATTAAAATAAATGGGAAGTTAGATGTTCAATGTTAGACTAGATTAGACGTTAGGTTAGGTTAGGTTAGGTTAGGTTGTTAGGTTAGGTTAGGTTAGGTTACGTTAGGTTAGTTAGGTTAGGTTAGGTTAGGTTAGGTTAGGATGAGATGTTAGGTTAGATGTTAGATGTTAGATTAGATTAGATGTTAGGTTAGGTTAGGTGAGGTGAGGTTAGGTTAGGTTAGGTTAGGTTAGGGTATGTTAGGTTAGGTTAGGTTAGGTTAGGTTAGGTGAGGTGAGGTTAGGTTAGGTTAGGTTAGGTTAGGTTAGGTTAGGGTATGTTAGGTTAGGTTAGGTTAGGTTATGTTAGGTTAGGTTATGTTAGGTTAGGTTAGGTTAGCTTAGGTTAGTTTAGGTTAGGTTAGGTTAGGTTACGTTAGGGTAGGTTAGGTTAGGTTAGGTTAGGTTAGGTTAGGTTAGGTTAGGCTAGGTTAGGTTAGGTTAGGTTAGGTTAGGTTAGGTTAGGTTAGGTTAGGTTAGGGTAGGTTAGGTTAGGTTAGGTTAGGTTAGGTTAGGTTAGGTTAGGTTAGGTTAGGCTAGGTTAGGTTAGGTTAGGTTAGGTTAGGTTAGGTTAGGTGTTAGATGTTAGATTAGACTAGATGTTAAGTTAGATATTAGATGTTAGATTAGATTAGATGTTAGGTTAGGTTATGTTAGGTTAGGTTAGTTTAGGATTAGATGTTACGTTAGATGTTAGATGTTAGATTAGATTAGATGTTAGGTTAGGTTAGGTTAGGTTAGGTTGGGTTAGGTTAGGTTAGGTTAGGTTAGATGTTAGATGTTAGATTATATTAAATGGGAAGTTAGATGTTCGATGTTAGACTAGATTAGACGTTAGGTTAGGTTAGGTTAGGTTAGGTTGTTAGGTTAGGTTAGGTTAGGTTAGGTTAGGTTACGTTAGGTTAGGTTAGGTTAGGTTGTTAGGTTAGGTTAGGTTAGCTTAGGTTAGGTTAGGTTAGGTTAGGATTAGATGTTAGGTTAGATGTTAGATGTTAGATTAGATTAGATGTTAGGTTAGGTTAGGTTAGGTTAGGTTAGGTTAGGTGAGGTGAGGTTAGGTTAGGTTAGGTTAGGTTATGTTAGGTTAGGTTAGGTTAGGTTAGGTTAGATGTTAGATGTTAGATTATATTAGATGGGATGTTAGATGTTCGATGTTAGACTAGATTAGACGTTAGGTTAGGTTAGGTTAGGTTGTTAGGTTAGGTTAGGTTAGGTTAGGTTAGGTTAGGTTAGGTTAGGTTAGGTTAGGTTAGGTTAGGTTAGGTTTGGTTAGGTTAGGTTAGGTTAGGTTAGGTTAGGTGTTAGATGATAGATTAGATTAGGTGTTAAGTTAGATGTTAGATGTTAGAATAGATTAGATGTTAGGTTAGGTTAGGTTAGGTTAGTTTAGGATTAGATGTTACGTTAGATGTTAGATGTTAGATTAGATTAGATGTTAGGTTAGGTTAGGTTAGGTTAGGTTGGGTTAAGTTAGGTTAGGTTAGGTTAGGTTAGGTTAGGTTAGGTTAGGTTAGGTTAGGTTAGGTTAGGTTAGGTTAGGTTAGGTTAGGTTAGGTTAGGTTAGGTTATATTAGGTTAGGTTAGGTTAGGTTAGGTTAGATGGTAGATGTTAGATTATAATAAATGGGAAGTTAGATGTTCAATGTTAGACTAGATTAGACGTTAGGTTAGGTTAGGTTAGGTTAGGTTGTTAGGTTAGGTTAGGTTAGGTTAGGTTAGGTTAGTTAGGTTAGGTTAGGTTAGGTTAGGTTAGGATGAGATGTTAGGTTAGATGTTAGATGTTAGATTAGATTAGATGTTAGGTTAGGTTAGGTGAGGTGAGGTTAGGTTAGGTTAGGTTAGGTTAGGGTATGTTAGGTTAGGTTAGGTTAGGTTAGGTTAGGTTAGGTGAGGTGAGGTTAGGTTAGGTTAGGTTAGGTTAGGTTAGGGTAGGTTAGGTTAGGTTAGGTTAGGTTAGGTTAGGTTATGTTAGGTTAGGTTAGGTTAGCTTAGGTTAGTTTAGGTTAGGTTAGGTTAGGTTAGGTTACGTTAGGGTAGGTTAGGTTAGGTTAGGTTAGGTTAGGTTAGGTTAGGTTATGTTAGGTTAGGTTAGGTTAGGTTAGGTTAGGTAAGGTTAGGTTAGGTTAGGTTAGGTTAGGTTAGGTTAGGGTAGGTTAGGTTAGGTTAGGTTAGGTTAGGTTAGGTTAGGTTAGGTTAGGTTAGGCTAGGTTAGGTTAGGTTAGGTTAGGTTAGGTTAGGTTAGGTGTTAGATGTTAGATTAGATTAGATGTTAAGTTAGATATTAGATGTTAGATTAGATTAGAGGTTAGGTTAGGTTATGTTAGGTTAGGTTAGTTTAGGATTAGATGTTACGTTAGATGTTAGATTAGATTAGATGTTAGGTTAGGTTAGGTTAGGTTAGGTTGGGTTAGGTTAGGTTAGGTTAGGTTAGATGTTAGATGTTAGATTATATTGAATGGGAAGTTAGATGTTCGATGTTAGACTAGATTAGACGTTAGGTTAGGTTAGGTTAGGTTAGGTTGTTAGGTTAGGTTAGGTTAGGTTAGGTTAGGTTAGGTTACATTAGGTTAGGTTAGGTTAGGTTGTTAGGTTAGGTTAGGTTAGGTTAGGTTAGGTTAGGTTAGGATTAGATGTTAGGTTAGATGTTAGATGTTAGATTAGATTAGATGTTAGGTTAGGTTAGGTTAGGTTAGGTGAGGTTAGGATTAGATGTTAGGTTAGATGTTAGATGTTAGATTAGATTAGATGTTAGGTTAGGTTAGGTTAGGTTAGGTTAGGTTAGGTTAGATGTTAGATGTTAGATTATATTAGATGGGAAGTGAGATGTTCGATGTTAGACTAGATTAGACGTTAGGTTAGGTTAGGTTAGGTTAGGATTTGATGTTAGGTTAGATGTTAGATGTTAGATTAGATTAGATGTTATGTTAGGTTAGGTTAGGTTAGGTGAGGTTAGGTTAGGTTAGGTTAGGTTATGTTAGGTTAGGTTAGGTTAGGTTAGGTTAGGTTAGGTTAGGTGTTAGATGTTAGATTAGATTAGATGTTAAGTTAGATGTTAGATGTTAGAATAGATTAGATGTTAGGTTAGGTTAGGTTAGGTTAGTTTAGGATTAGATGTTACGTTAGATGTTAGATGTTAGATTAGATTAGATGTTAGGTTAGGTTAGGTTAGGTTAGGTTGGGTTAAGTTAGGTTAGGTTAGGTTAGGTGAGGTGAGGTTAGGTTAGGTTAGGTTAGGTTAGGTTAGGTTAGGTTAGGTTAGATGTTAGATGTTAGATTATATAAATGGGAAGTTAGATGTTCGATGTTAGAATAGATTAGACGTTAGGTTAGTTTAGGTTAGGTTGTTAGGTTAGGTTAGGTTAGGTTAGGTTAGGTTAGGTTAGGTTAGGTTAGGCTAGGCTAGCCTAGGCTAGACTAGGCTAGGCTAGGCTAGGCTAGGCTAGGTTAGGTTAGGTTAGGTTAGGTTAGGTTAGGTTAGGTTAGGTTAGGTTAGGGTAGGCTAGGCTAGGCTAGGCTAGGCTTGGCTAGGCAAGGCAAGGCTAGGCTAGGCTAGGTTAGGTTAGGTTAAGTTAGGTTAGGTTAGGTTAGGTTAGGTTAGGGTATGTTAGGTTAGGTTAGGTTAGGTTAGGTTAGATGTTAGATGTTGGATTATATTAGATGGGAAGTTAGATGTTCGATGTTAGACTAGATTAGACGTTAGGTTAGGTTAGGTTAGGTTAGGTTAGGTTAGGTTAGGTTAGGTTATGTTAGGTTAGGTTAGGTTAGCTTAGGTTAGTTTAGGTTAGGTTAGGTTAGGTTAGGTTAGGTTAGGTTAGGGTAGGCTAGGCTAGGCTAGGCTAGGCAAGGCTAGGCTAGGCTAGGTTAGGTTAGGTTAGGTTAGGTTAGGTTAGGTTAGGTTAGGTTAGGTTCGGTTAGGTTAGGTTAGGTTAGGTTAGGTTTGGTTAGGTTAGGTTTGGTTAGGTTAGGTTAGGTTAGGTTAGGTTAGGTTAGGTTAGGTTAGGTTAGGTTAGGTTAAGTTAGGTTATGTTAGGTTAGGTTAGGTTAGGTTAGGTTAGGTGTTAGATGTTAGATTAGATTAGATGTTAAGTTAGATGTTAGATGTTAGAATAGATTAGATGTTAGGTTAGGTTAGGTTAGGTTAGTTTAGGATTAGATGTTACGTTAGATGTTAGATGTTAGATTAGATTAGATGTTAGGTTAGGTTAGGTTGGGTTAAGTTAGGTTAGGTTAGGTTAGGTAAGGTTAGGTTAGGTTAGGTTAGGTTATGTTATGTTAGGTTAGGTTAGGTTAGGTTAGATGTTAGATGTTAGATTATATTAAATGGGAAGTTAGATGTTCGATGTTAGACTAGATTAGACATTAGGTTAGGTTAGGTTAGGTTAGGTTAGGTTAGGTTAGGATGAGATGTTAGGTTAGATGTTAGATGTTAGATTAGATTAGATGTTAGGTTAGGTTAGGTTAGGTTAGGTCAGGTGAGGTTAGGTTAGGTTAGGTTAGGGTATGTTAGGTTAGGTTAGGTTAGGTTAGGTTAGGTTTGGTTAGATGTTAGATGTTAGATTATATTAGATGGGAAGTTAGATGTTCGATGTTAGACTAGATTAGACGTTAGGTTAGGTTAGGTTAGGTTAGGTCAGGTTAGGTTAGGTTAGGTTAGGTTAGGTTAGGTTAGGTTAGGTTAGGTTAGGTTAGTTTAGGTTAGGTTAGGTTAGGTTAGGTTAGGTTAGGTTAGGTTAGGTTAGGTTAGGTTAGGTTAGGTTAGGTTGGGTTCGGTTCGGTTCGGTTAGGTTAGGTTAGGTTAGGTTAGGTTAGGTTAGGTGTTAGATGTTAGATTAGATTAGATGTTAAGTTAGATGTTAGATGTTAGAATAGATTAGATGTTAGGTTAGGTTAGGTTATGTGAGGTGAGGTTAGGTTAGGTTAGGTTATATTAGGTTAGGTTAGGTTAGGTTAGGTTAGGTTAGGTTAGGTTAGGTGTTAGATGTTAGATTAGATTAGATGTTAAGTTAGATGTTAGATGTTAGAATAGATTAGATGTTAGGTTAGGTTAGGTTAGGTTAGGTGAGGTGAGGTTAGGTTAGGTTAGGTTAGGTTAGGTTATATTAGGTTAGGTTAGGTTAGGTTAGGTTAGATGTTAGATGTTAGATTATAATAAATGGGAAGTTAGATGTTCGATGTTAGACTAGATTACACGTTAGGTTAGGTTAGGTTAGGTTGTTAGGTTAGGTTAGGTTAGGTTAGGTTAGGTTAGGTTAGCTTAGGTTAGGTTAGGATGAGATGTTAGGTTAGATGTTACATGTTAGATTAGATTAGATGTTAGGTTAGGTTAGGTGAGGTGAGGTTAGGTTAGGTTAGGTTAGGGTATGTTAGGTTAGGTTAGGTTAGGTTAGGTTAGGTGTTAGATGTTAGATTAGATTAGATGTTAGGTTAGGTTAGGTTAGGTTAGGTTGGGTTAGGTTAGGTTAGGTTAGGTTAGGTTAGGTTAGGTTAGGTTAGGTTAGGTTAGGTTAGGTTAGGTCAGGTTAGGTTAGGTTAGGTTAGGTGTTTGATGTTAGATTAGATTAGATGTTAAGTTAGATGTTATATGTTAGAATAGATTAGATGTTAGGTTAGGTTAGGTTAGGTTAGTTTAGGATTAGATGTTACATTAGATGTTAGGTTAGGTTAGGTTAGGTTAGGTTGGGTTAAGTTAGGTTAGGTTAGGTTAGGTGAGGTGAGGTGAGGTTAGGTTAGGTTAGGTTAGGTTATATTAGGTTAGGTTAGGTTAGGTTAGGTTAGATGTTAGATGTTAGATGTTAGATTATAATAAATGGGAAGTTAGATGTTCGATGTTAGACTAGATTAGACGTTAGGTTAGGTTAGGTTAGGTTAGGTTAGGTTAGGTTAGGTTAGGTTAGATGTTAGATGTTGGATTATATTAGATGGGAAGTTAGATGTTCGATGTTAGACTAGATTAGACGTTAGGTTAGGTTAGGTTAGGTTAGGTTAGGCTAGGTTAGGTTATGTTAGGTTAGGTTAGGTTAGCTTAGGTTAGTTTAGGTTAGGTTAGGTTAGGTTAGGTTAGGTTAGGTTAGGTTAGGTTAGGTTATGTTAGGTTAGGTTAGGTTAGGTTAGGTTAGGGTATGTTAGGTTAGGTTAGGTTAGGTTAGGTTAGGTTAGATGTTAGATGTTAGATTATATTAGATGGGAAGTTAGATGTTCCATGTTAGACTAGATTAGACGTTAGGTTAGGTTAGGTTAGGTTAGGTCAGGTTAGGTTAGGCTAGGTTAGGTTAGGTTAGGTTAGGTTACGTTAGGTTAGGTTAGGTTAGGTTAGGTTATGTTAGGTTAGTTTAGGTTAGGTTAGGTTAGGTTAGGTTAGGTTAGGTTCGGTTAGGTTAGGTTAGGTTAGGTTAGGTTAGGTTAGTTAGGTTAGGTTAGGTTAGGTTAGGTTAGGTGTTAGATGTTAGATTAGATTAGATGTTAAGTTAGATGTTAGATGTTAGAATAGATTAGATGTTAGGTTAGGTTAGGTTAGTTTAGGATTAGATGTTACGTTAGATGTTAGATTAGATTAGATGTTAGGTTAGATTAGGTTAGGTTGGGGTAAGTTAGGTTAGGTGAGGTGAGGTTAGGTTAGGTTAGGTTAGGTTAGGTTATGTTAGGTTAGGTTAGGTTAGGTTAGGTTAGATGTTAGATGTTAGATTATAATAAATGGGAAGTTAGATGTTCGATGTTGGACTAGATTAGACGTTAGGTTAGGTTAGGTTAGGTTAGGTTAGGTTAGGTTATGTTAGGTTAGGTTAGGTTAGCTTAGGTTAGTTTAGGTTAGGTTAGGTTAGGTTAGGTTAGGTTAGGTTAGGTTAGTTTAGGTTAGGTTAGGTTAGGTTAGGTTAGGTTAGGTTAGGGTATGTTAGGTTAGGTTAGGTTAGATGTTAGATGTTAGATTATATTAGATGGCAAGTTAGATGTTCGATGTTAGACTAGATTAGACGTTAGGTTAGGTTAGGTTAGGTTAGGTTAGGTCAGGTTAGGTTAGGTTAGGTTAGGTTAGGTTAGGTTAGGTTAGGTTAGGCTAGGTTAGGTTAGGTTAGGTTAGGTTAGGTTAGGTGTTAAATGTTAGATTAGATTAGATGTTCAGTTAGATGTTAGATGTTAGAATAGATTAGATGTTAGGTTAGGTTAGGTTAGGTTAGTTTAGGATTAGATGTTACGTTAGATGTTAGATGTTAGATTAGATTAGATGTTAGGTTAGGTTACGTTAGGTTAGGTTGGGTTAAGTTAGGTTAGGTTAGGTTAGGTGAGGTGAGGTTAGGTTAGGTTAGGTTAGGTTTGGTTATGTTAGGTTAGGTTAGGTTAGGTTAGGTTAGATGTTAGATTATAATAAATGGGAAGTTATATGTTCGATGTTAGACTAGATTAGACGTTAGGTTAGGTTAGGTTGTTAGGTTAGGTTAGGTTAGGTTAGGTTAGGTTAGGTTAGGTTAGGATGATATGTTAGGTTAGATGTTAGATGTTAGATTAGATTAGATGTTAGGTTAGGTTAGGTGAGGTGAGGTTAGGTTAGGTTAGGTTAGGTTAGGGTATGTTAGGTTAGGTTAGGTTAGGTTAGGTTAGATGTTAGATTATATTAGATGGGAAGTTAGATGTTCGATTAAAACTCTTGCTTGGGCTAGTTGGTTCATGCTTGAAGTAGGTAAAGGCAAGGCGCAGAAGACCAGGACTTAGGAAGAACACAAACGACAAGACGGGCGCCCGTCTTGTCGTTTGTGTTCTTCCTAAGTCCTGGTCTTCTGCGCCTTGCCTTTACCTACTTCAAGATGTTCGATGTTAGTCTAGATTAGACGTTAGGTTAGGTTAGGATAGGTTAGGTTAGGTTAGGTTAGCTTAGGTTAGTTTAGGTTAGGTTAGGTTAGGTTAGGTTAGGTTAGGTTAGGTTAGTTTAGGATTAGATGTTACGTTAGATGTTAGATGTTAGATTAGATTAGATGTTAGGTTTGGTTAGGTTAGGTTAGGTTGGGTTAAGTTAGGTTAGGTTAGGTTAGGTGAGGTGAGGATAGGTTAGGTTAGGTTAGGTTAGGTTATGTTAGGTTAGATTAGGTTAGGTTAGGTTAGATGTTAGATGTTAGATTATATTAAATGGGAAGTTATATGTTCGATGTTAGACTAGATTAGACGTTAGGTTAGGTTAGGTTAGGTTAGGTTGTTAGGTTAGGTTAGGTTAGGTTAGGTTAGGTTAGGTTAGGTTAGGTTAGGTTAGGATTAGATGTTAGGTTAGATGTTAGATGTTAGATTAGATTAGATGTTAGGTTAGGTTAGGTTAGGTTAGGTTAGGTTAGGATGAGATGTTAGGTTAGATGTTAGATGTTAGATTAGATTAGATGTTAGGTTAGGTTAGGTGAGGTTAGGTTAGGTTAGGTTAGATGTTAGATGTTAGATTATATTACATGGGAAGTTAGATGTTCGATGTTAGACTAGATTAGACGTTAGGTTAGGTTAGGTTAGGTTAGGTTAGGTTAAGTTAGGTTAGGTTAGGTTAGGTTAGGTTAGGTTAGGTTATGTTAGGTTAGGTTAGGTTAGCTTAGGTTAGTTTAGGTTAGGTTAGGTTTGGTTAGGTTAGGTTAGGTTAGGTTAGGTTAGGTTAGGTTAGGTTAGGTGTTAGATGTTAGATTAGATTAGATGTTAAGTTAGATGTTAGATGTTAGAATAGATTAGATGTTAGGTTAGGTTAGGTTAGGTGAGGTGAGGTTAGGTTAGGTTAAGTTAGGTTAGGTTATATTAGGTTAGGTTAGGTTAGGTTAGGTTAGATGTTAGATGTTAGATTATAATAAATGGGAAGTTAGATGTTCGATGTTAGACTAGATTAGACGTTAGGTTAGGTTAGGTTAGGTTAGCTTAGGTTAGGTTAGGATGAGATGTTAGGTTAGATGTTAGATGTTAGATTAGATTAGATGTTAGGTTAGGTTAGGTGAGGTGAGGTTAGGTTAGGTTAGGTTAGGTTAGGTTAGGGTATGTTAGGTTAGGTTAGGTTAGGTTAGGTTAGGTGTTAGATGTTAGATTATATTAGATGGGAAGTTAGATGTTCGATGTTAGACTAGATTAGACGTTAGGTTAGGTTAGGTTAGGTTAGGTTAGGTTAGGTTAGGTTATGTTAGGTTAGGTTAGGTTAGCTTAGGTTAGTTTAGGTTAGGTTAGGTTAGGTTAATTTAGGTTAGGTTAGGTTAGGTTAGGCTAGGTTAGTTTAGGTTAGGTTAGGTTAGGTTAGGTTAGGTTAGGGTATGTTAGGTTAGGTTAGGTTAGGTTAGGTTAGATGTTAGATGTTAGAATATAATAAATGGGAAGTTAGATGTTCGATGTTAGACTAGATTAGACGTTAGGTTAGATTAGGTCAGGTTAGGTTGTTAGGTTAGGTTAGGTTAGGTTAGGTTATGTTAGGTTAGGTTAGGTTAGGTTAGGTTAGGTTAGGTTAGGTTAGGTTAGGATAGGTTAGGTTAGGTTAGGTTAGGTTCGGTTAGGTTAGGTTAGGTTAGGTTAGGTTAGGTTAGGTTAGGTTAGGTTAGGTTAGGTAAGGTTAGGTTTGGTTAGGTTAGGTTTGGTTAGGTTAGGTTAGGTTAGGTTAGGTTAGGTTAGGTTAGGTTAAGTTAGGTTAGGTTAGGTTAGGTTAGGTTAGGTGTTAGATGTTAGATTAGATTAGATGTTAGGTTAGGTTAGGTTAGGTTAGGTTGGGTTAAGTTAGGTTAGGTGAGGTGACGTTAGGTTAGGTTAGGTTAGGTTAGGTTAGGTTATGTTATGTTAGGTTAGGTTAGGTTAGGTTAGATGTTAGATGTTAGATTATATTAAATGGGAAGTTAGATGTTCGATGTTAGACTAGATTAGACATTAGGTTAGGTTAGGTTAGGTTAGGTTAGGTTAGGTTAGGATGAGATGTTAGGTTAGATGTTAGATGTTAGATTAGATTAGATGTTAGGTTAGGTTAGGTTAGGTTAGGTCAGGTGAGGTTAGGTTAGGTTAGGTTAGGGTATGTTAGGTTAGGTTAGGTTAGGTTAGGTTAGGTTAGATGTTAGATGTTAGATTATATTAGATGGGAAGTTAGATGTTCCTTGTTAGACTAGATTAGACGTTAGGTTAGGTTAGGTTAGGTTAGGTCAGGTTAGGTTAGGCTAGGTTAGGTTAGGTTAGGTTAGGTTACGTTAGGTTAGGTTAGGTTAGGTTAGGTTATGTTAGGTTAGTTTAGGTTAGGTTAGGTTAGGTTAGGTTAGGTTAGGTTCGGTTAGGTTAGGTTAGGTTAGGTTAGGTTAGGTTAGTTAGGTTAGGTTAGGTTAGGTTAGGTTAGGTGTTAGATGTTAGATTAGATTAGATGTTAAGTTAGATGTTAGATGTTAGAATAGATTAGATGTTAGGTTAGGTTAGGTTAGTTTAGGATTAGATGTTACGTTAGATGTTAGATTAGATTAGATGTTAGGTTAGATTAGGTTAGGTTGGGGTAAGTTAGGTTAGGTGAGGTGAGGTTAGGTTAGGTTAGGTTAGGTTAGGTTATGTTAGGTTAGGTTAGGTTAGGTTAGGTTAGATGTTAGATGTTAGATTATAATAAATGGGAAGTTAGATGTTCGATGTTGGACTAGATTAGACGTTAGGTTAGGTTAGGTTAGGTTAGGTTAGGTTAGGTTAGGTTATGTTAGGTTAGGTTAGGTTAGCTTAGGTTAGTTTAGGTTAGGTTAGGTTAGGTTAGGTTAGGTTAGGTTAGTTTAGGTTAGGTTAGGTTAGGTTAGGTTAGGTTACGGTATGTTAGGTTAGGTTAGGTTAGATGTTAGATGTTAGATTATATTAGATGGCAAGTTAGATGTTCGATGTTAGACTAGATTAGACGTTAGGTTAGGTTAGGTTAGGTTAGGTTAGGTCAGGTTAGGTTAGGTTAGGTTAGGTTAGGTTAGGTTAGGTTAGGTTAGGCTAGGTTAGGTTAGGTTAGGTTAGGTTAGGTTAGGTGTTAAATGTTAGATTAGATTAGATGTTCAGTTAGATGTTAGATGTTAGAATAGATTAGATGTTAGGTTAGGTTAGGTTAGGTTAGTTTAGGATTAGATGTTACGTTAGATGTTAGATGTTAGATTAGATTAGATGTTAGGTTAGGTTACGTTAGGTTAGGTTGGGTTAAGTTAGGTCAGGTTAGGTTAGGTGAGGTGAGGTTAGGTTAGGTTAGGTTAGGTTTGGTTATGTTAGGTTAGGTTAGGTTAGGTTAGGTTAGATGTTAGATTATAATAAATGGGAAGTTATATGTTCGATGTTAGACTAGATTAGACGTTAGGTTAGGTTAGGTTGTTAGGTTAGGTTAGGTTAGGTTAGGTTAGGTTAGGTTAGGTTAGGATGATATGTTAGGTTAGATGTTAGATGTTAGATTAGATTAGATGTTAGGTTAGGTTAGGTGAGGTGAGGTTAGGTTAGGTTAGGTTAGGTTAGGGTATGTTAGGTTAGGTTAGGTTAGGTTAGGTTAGATGTTAGATTATATTAGATGGGAAGTTAGATGTTCGATTAAAACTCTTGCTTGGGCTAGTTGGTTCATGCTTGAAGTAGGTAAAGGCAAGGCGCAGAAGACCAGGACTTAGGAAGAACACAAACGACAAGACGGGCGCCCGTCTTGTCGTTTGTGTTCTTCCTAAGTCCTGGTCTTCTGCGCCTTGCCTTTACCTACTTCAAGATGTTCGATGTTAGTCTAGATTAGACGTTAGGTTAGGTTAGGATAGGTTAGGTTAGGTTAGGTTAGCTTAGGTTAGTTTAGGTTAGGTTAGGTTAGGTTAGGTTAGGTTAGGTTAGGTTAGGTTAGTTTAGGATTAGATGTTACGTTAGATGTTAGATGTTAGATTAGATTAGATGTTAGGTTTGGTTAGGTTAGGTTAGGTTGGGTTAAGTTAGGTTAGGTTAGGTTAGGTGAGGTGAGGATAGGTTAGGTTAGGTTAGGTTATGTTAGGTTAGATTAGGTTAGGTTAGGTTAGATGTTAGATGTTAGATTATATTAAATGGGAAGTTATATGTTCGATGTTAGACTAGATTAGACGTTAGGTTAGGTTAGGTTAGGTTGTTAGGTTAGGTTAGGTTAGGTTAGGTTAGGTTAGGTTAGGTTAGGTTAGGTTAGGATTAGATGTTAGGTTAGATGTTAGATGTTAGATTAGATTAGATGTTAGGTTAGGTTAGGTTAGGTTAGGTTAGGTTAGGATGAGATGTTAGGTTAGATGTTAGATGTTAGATTAGATTAGATGTTAGGTTAGGTTAGGTGAGGTGAGGTTAGGTTAGGTTAGGTTAGATGTTAGATGTTAGATTATATTACATGGGAAGTTAGATGTTCGATGTTAGACTAGATTAGACGTTAGGTTAGGTTAGGTTAGGTTAGGTTAGGTTAAGTTAGGTTAGGTTAGGTTAGGTTAGGTTAGGTTAGGTTATGTTAGGTTAGGTTAGGTTAGCTTAGGTTAGTTTAGGTTAGGTTAGGTTTGGTTAGGTTAGGTTAGGTTAGGTTAGGTTAGGTTAGGTTAGGTGTTAGATGTTAGATTAGATGTTAAGTTAGATGTTAGATGTTAGAATAGATTAGATGTTAGGTTAGGTTAGGTTAGGTGAGGTGAGGTTAGGTTAGGTTAAGTTAGGTTAGGTTATATTAGGTTAGGTTAGGTTAGGTTAGGTTAGATGTTAGATGTTAGATTATAATAAATGGGAAGTTAGATGTTCGATGTTAGACTAGATTAGACGTTAGGTTAGGTTAGGTTAGGTTGTTAGGTTAGGTTAGGTTAGGTTAGGTTAGGTTAGCTTAGGTTAGGTTAGGATGAGATGTTAGGTTAGATGTTAGATGTTAGATTAGATTAGATGTTAGGTTAGGTTAGGTGAGGTGAGGTTAGGTTAGGTTAGGTTAGGTTAGGTTAGGGTATGTTAGGTTAGGTTAGGTTAGGTTAGGTTAGGTGTTAGATGTTAGATTATATTAGATGGGAAGTTAGATGTTCGATGTTAGACTAGATTAGACGTTAGGTTAGGTTAGGTTAGGTTAGGTTAGGTTAGGTTATGTTAGGTTAGGTTAGGTTAGCTTAGGTTAGTTTAGGTTAGGTTAGGTTAATTTAGGTTAGGTTAGGTTAGGTTAGGCTAGGTTAGTTTAGGTTAGGTTAGGTTAGGTTAGGTTAGGTTAGGGTATGTTAGGTTAGGTTAGGTTAGGTTAGGTTAGATGTTAGATGTTAGAATATAATAAATGGGAAGTTAGATGTTCGATGTTAGACTAGATTAGACGTTAGGTTAGATTAGGTCAGGTTAGGTTGTTAGGTTAGGTTAGGTTAGGTTATGTTAGGTTAGGTTAGGTTAGGTTAGGTTAGGTTAGGTTAGGTTAGGTTAGGTTAGGATAGGTTAGGTTAGGTTAGGTTAGGTTCGGTTAGGTTAGGTTAGGTTAGGTTAGGTTAGGTTAGGTTAGGTTAGGTAAGGTTAGGTTTGGTTAGGTTAGGTTTGGTTAGGTTAGGTTAGGTTAGGTTAGGTTAGGTTAGGTTAGGTTAAGTTAGGTTAGGTTAGGTTAGGTTAGGTTAGGTGTTAGATGTTAGATTAGATTAGATGTTAGGTTAGGTTAGGTTAGGTTAGGTTGGGTTAAGTTAGGTTAGGTGAGGTGACGTTAGGTTAGGTTATGTTATGTTAGGTTAGGTTAGGTTAGATGTTAGATGTTAGATTATATTAAATGGGAAGTTAGATGTTCGATGTTAGACTAGATTAGACGTTAGGTTAGGTTAGGTTAGGTTGTTAGGTTAGGTTAGGTTAGGTTAGGTTAGGTTAGGTTAGGTTAGGATGAGATGTTAGGTTAGATGTTAGGTTAGGTTAGGTTAGGTTAGGTCAGGTGAGGTTAGGTTAGGTTAGGTTAGGTTAGGTTAGGTTTGGTTAGGTTAGGTTAGGTTAGGTTAGGTTAGGTTAGGTTAGGTGTTAGATGATAGATTAGATTAGATGTTAAGTTAGATGTTAGATGTTAGAATAGATTAGATGTTAGGTTAGGTTAGGTTAGGTTAGTTTAGGATTAGATGTTATGTTAGATGTTAGATTAGATTAGATGTTAGGTTAGGTTAGGTTAGGTTAGGTTGGGTTAAGTTAGGTTAGGTTAGGTGAGGTGAGGTTAGGTTAGGTTAGGTTAGGTTATATTAGGTTAGGCTAGGTTAGGTTAGGTTAGGTTAGATGTTAGATGTTAGATTAAAATAAATGGGAAGTTAGATGTTCAATGTTAGACTAGATTAGACGTTAGGTTAGGTTAGGTTAGGTTAGGTTGTTAGGTTAGGTTAGGTTAGGTTAGGTTAGGTTAGTTAGGTTAGGTTAGGTTAGGTTAGGTTAGGATGAGATGTTAGGTTAGATGTTAGATGTTAGATTAGATTAGATGTTAGGTTAGGTTAGGTGAGGTGAGGTTAGGTTAGGTTAGGTTAGGTTAGGGTATGTTAGGTTAGGTTAGGTTAGGTTAGGTTAGGTGAGGTGAGGTTAGGTTAGGTTAGGTTAGGTTAGGTTAGGGTATGTTAGGTTAGGTTAGGTTAGGTTATGTTAGGTTAGGTTATGTTAGGTTAGGTTAGGTTAGCTTAGGTTAGTTTAGGTTAGGTTAGGTTAGGTTACGTTAGGGTAGGTTAGGTTAGGTTAGGTTAGGTTAGGTTAGGTTAGGTTAGGCTAGGTTAGGTTAGGTTAGGTTAGGTTAGGTTAGGTTAGGTTAGGTTAGGTTAGGGTAGGTTAGGTTAGGTTAGGTTAGGTTAGGTTAGGTTAGGTTAGGTTAGGTTAGGTTAGGCTAGGTTAGGTTAGGTTAGGTTAGGTTAGGTTAGGTTAGGTGTTAGATGTTAGATTAGACTAGATGTTAAGTTAGATATTAGATGTTAGATTAGATTAGATGTTAGGTTAGGTTATGTTAGGTTAGGTTAGTTTAGGATTAGATGTTACGTTAGATGTTAGATGTTAGATTAGATTAGATGTTAGGTTAGGTTAGGTTAGGTTAGGTTGGGTTAGGTTAGGTTAGGTTAGGTTAGATGTTAGATGTTAGATTATATTAAATGGGAAGTTAGATGTTCGATGTTAGACTAGATTAGACGTTAGGTTAGGTTAGGTTAGGTTAGGTTGTTAGGTTAGGTTAGGTTAGGTTAGGTTAGGTTACGTTAGGTTAGGTTAGGTTAGGTTGTTAGGTTAGGTTAGGTTAGCTTAGGTTAGGTTAGGTTAGGTTAGGATTAGATGTTAGGTTAGATGTTAGATGTTAGATTAGATTAGATGTTAGGTTAGGTTAGGTTAGGTTAGGTTAGGTGAGGTGAGGTTAGGTTAGGTTAGGTTAGGTTATGTTAGGTTAGGTTAGGTTAGGTTAGGTTAGATGTTAGATGTTAGATTATATTAGATGGGAAGTTAGATGTTCGATGTTAGACTAGATTAGACGTTAGGTTAGGTTAGGTTAGGTTGTTAGGTTAGGTTAGGTTAGGTTAGGTTAGGTTAGGTTAGGTTAGGTTAGGTTAGGTTAGGTTAGGTTTGGTTAGGTTAGGTTAGGTTAGGTTAGGTTAGGTTAGGTGTTAGATGATAGATTAGATTAGGTGTTAAGTTAGATGTTAGATGTTAGAATAGATTAGATGTTAGGTTAGGTTAGGTTAGGTTAGTTTAGGATTAGATGTTACGTTAGATGTTAGATGTTAGATTAGATTAGATGTTAGGTTAGGTTAGGTTAGGTTAGGTTGGGTTAAGTTAGGTTAGGTTAGGTTAGGTTAGGTTAGGTTAGGTTATATTAGGTTAGGTTAGGTTAGGTTAGGTTAGATGGTAGATGTTAGATTATAATAAATGGGAAGTTAGATGTTCAATGTTAGACTAGATTAGACGTTAGGTTAGGTTAGGTTAGGTTAGGTTGTTAGGTTAGGTTAGGTTAGGTTAGGTTAGGTTAGTTAGGTTAGGTTAGGTTAGGTTAGGTTAGGATGAGATGTTAGGTTAGATGTTAGATGTTAGATTAGATTAGATGTTAGGTTAGGTTAGGTGAGGTGAGGTGAGGTTAGGTTAGGTTAGGTTAGGTTAGGGTATGTTAGGTTAGGTTAGGTTAGGTTAGGTTAGGTTAGGTGAGGTGAGGTTAGGTTAGGTTAGGTTAGGTTAGGGTAGGTTAGGTTAGGTTAGGTTAGGTTAGGTTAGGTTATGTTAGGTTAGGTTAGGTTAGCTTAGGTTAGTTTAGGTTAGGTTAGGTTAGGTTAGGTTACGTTAGGGTAGGTTAGGTTAGGTTATGTTAGGTTAGGTTAGGTTAGGTTAGGTTAGGTTATGTTAGGTTAGGTTAGGTTAGGTTAGGTTAGGTAAGGTTAGGTTAGGTTAGGTTAGGTTAGGTTAGGTTAGGGTAGGTTAGGTTAGGTTAGGTTAGGTTAGGTTAGGTTAGGTTAGGCTAGGTTAGGTTAGGTTAGGTTAGGTTAGGTTAGGTTAGGTGTTAGATGTTAGATTAGATTAGATTTTAAGTTAGATATTAGATGTTAGATTAGATTAGAGGTTAGGTTAGGTTATGTTAGGTTAGGTTAGTTTAGGATTAGATGTTACGTTAGATGTTAGATTAGATTAGATGTTAGGTTAGGTTAGGTTAGGTTAGGTTGGGTTAGGTTAGGTTAGGTTAGGTTAGATGTTAGATGTTAGATTATATTGAATGGGAAGTTAGATGTTCGATGTTAGACTAGATTAGACGTTAGGTTAGGTTAGGTTAGGTTAGGTTGTTAGGTTAGGTTAGGTTAGGTTAGGTTAGGTTAGGTTACATTAGGTTAGGTTAGGTTAGGTTGTTAGGTTAGGTTAGGTTAGGTTAGGTTAGGATTAGATGTTAGGTTAGATGTTAGATGTTAGATTAGATTAGATGTTAGGTTAGGTTAGGTTAGGTTAGGTGAGGTTAGGATTAGATGTTAGGTTAGGTTAGGTTAGGTTAGGTTAGGTTAGGTTAGATGTTAGATGTTAGATTATATTAGATGGGAAGTGAGATGTTCGATGTTAGACTAGATTAGACGTTAGGTTAGGTTAGGTTAGGTTAGGTTAGGTTAGGTTAGGATTTGATGTTAGGTTAGATGTTAGATGTTAGATTAGATTAGATGTTATGTTAGGTTAGGTTAGGTTAGGTGAGGTTAGGTTAGGTTAGGTTAGGTTATATTAGGTTAGGTTAGGTTAGGTTAGGTTAGGTTAGGTGTTAGATGTTAGATTAGATTAGATGTTAAGTTAGATGTTAGATGTTAGAATAGATTAGATGTTAGGTTAGGTTAGGTTAGGTTAGTTTAGGATTAGATGTTACGTTAGATGTTAGATGTTAGATTAGATTAGATGTTAGGTTAGGTTAGGTTAGGTTGGGTTAGGTTAGGTTAGGTTAGGTTAGGTGAGGTTAGGTTAGATGTTAGATGGTAGACTAGATTAGACGTTACGTTAGGTTAGGTTAGGTTGTTAGGTTAGGTTAGGTTAGGTTAGGTTAGGTTGGGTTAAGTTAGGTTAGGTTAGGTTAGGTGAGGTGAGGTTAGGTTAGGTTAGGTTAGGTTAGGTTAGGTTAGGTTAGGTTAGATGTTAGATGTTAGATTATATAAATGGGAAGTTAGATGTTCGATGTTAGACTAGATTAGACGTTAGGTTAGTTTAGGTTAGGTTGTTAGGTTAGGTTAGGTTAGGTTAGGTTAGGTTAGGTTAGGCTAGGCTAGCCTAGGCTAGACTAGGCTAGGCTAGGCTAGGCTAGGCTAGGTTAGGTTAGGTTAGGTTAGGTTAGGGTAGGTTAGGTTAGGTTAGGTTAGGGTAGGCTAGGCTAGGCTAGGCTAGGCTAGGCTAGGCTAGGCAAGGCTAGGCTAGGCTAGGTTAGGTTAGGTTAGGTTAGGTTAGGTTAGGTTAGGGTATGTTAGGTTAGGTTAGGTTAGGTTAGGTTAGATGTTAGATGTTGGATTATATTAGATGGGAAGTTAGATGTTCGATGTTAGACTAGATTAGACGTTAGGTTAGGTTAGGTTAGGTTAGGTTAGGTTAGGTTAGGTTAGGTTATGTTAGGTTAGGTTAGGTTAGCTTAGGTTAGTTTAGGTTAGGTTAGGTTAGGTTAGGTTAGGTTAGGTTAGGTTAGGGTAGGCTAGGCTAGGCTAGGCTAGGCAAGGCTAGGCTAGGCTAGGTTAGGTTAGGTTAGGTTAGGTTAGGTTAGGTTAGGTTAGGTTCGGTTAGGTTAGGTTAGGTTAGGTTAGGTTTGGTTAGGTTAGGTTTGGTTAGGTTAGGTTAGGTTAGGTTAGGTTAGGTTAGGTTAGGTTAGGTTAGGTTAAGTTAGGTTATGTTAGGTTAGGTTAGGTTAGGTTAGGTTAGGTGTTAGATGTTAGATTAGATTAGATGTTAAGTTAGATGTTAGATGTTAGAATAGATTAGATGTTAGGTTAGGTTAGGTTAGGTTAGTTTAGGATTAGATGTTACGTTAGATGTTAGATGTTACATTAGATTAGATGTTAGGTTAGGTTAGGTTGGGTTAAGTTAGGTTAGGTTAGGTTAGGTGAGGTTAGGTTAGGTTAGGTTAGGTTATGTTATGTTAGGTTAGGTTAGGTTAGGTTAGATGTTAGATGTTAGATTATATTAAATGGGAAGTTAGATGTTCGATGTTAGACTAGATTAGACATTAGGTTAGGTTAGGTTAGGTTAGGTTAGGTTAGGTTAGGATGAGATGTTAGGTTAGATGTTAGATGTTAGATTAGATTAGATGTTAGGTTAGGTTAGGTTAGGTTAGGTCAGGTGAGGTTAGGTTAGGTTAGGTTAGGGTATGTTAGGTTAGGTTAGGTTAGGTTAGGTTTGGTTAGATGTTAGATGTTAGATTATATTAGATGGGAAGTTAGATGTTCGATGTTAGACTAGATTAGACGTTAGGTTAGGTTAGGTTAGGTTAGGTTAGGTCAGGTTAGGTTAGGTTAGGTTAGGTTAGGTTAGGTTAGGTTAGGTTAGGTTAGTTTAGGTTAGGTTAGGTTAGGTTAGGTTAGGTTAGGTTAGGTTAGGTTAGGTTAGGTTAGGTTAGGTTAGGTTAGGTTAGGTTGGGTTCGGTTCGGATCGGTTAGGTTAGGTTAGGTTAGGTTAGGTTAGGTTAGGTGTTAGATGTTAGATTAGATTAGATGTTAAGTTAGATGTTAGATGTTAGAATAGATTAGATGTTAGGTTAGGTTAGGTTATGTGAGGTGAGGTTAGGTTAGGTTAGGTTATATTAGGTTAGGTTAGGTTAGGTTAGGTTAGGTTAGGTTAGGTTAGGTTAGGTTAGGTGTTAGATGTTAGATTAGATTAGATGTTAAGTTAGATGTTAGATGTTAGAATAGATTAGATGTTAGGTTAGGTTAGGTTAGGTTAGGTGAGGGGAGGTTAGGTTAGGTTAGGTTAGGTTAGGTTATATTAGGTTAGGTTAGGTTAGGTTAGGTTAGATGTTAGATGTTAGATTATAATAAATGGGAAGTTAGATGTTCGATGTTAGACTAGATTACACGTTAGGTTAGGTTAGGTTAGGTTGTTAGGTTAGGTTAGGTTAGGTTAGGTTAGGTTAGGTTAGCTTAGGTTAGGTTAGGATGAGATGTTAGGTTAGATGTTACATGTTAGATTAGATTAGATGTTAGGTTAGGTTAGGTGAGGTGAGGTTAGGTTAGGTTAGGTTAGGGTATGTTAGGTTAGGTTAGGTTAGGTTAGGTTAGGTGTTAGATGTTAGATTAGATTAGATGTTAGGTTAGGTTAGGTTAGGTTAGGTTGGGTTAGGTTAGGTTAGGTTAGGTTAGGTTAGGTTAGGTTAGCTTAGGTTAGGTTAGGTTAGGTTAGGTCAGGTTAGGTTAGGTTAGGTTAGGTGTTTGATGTTAGATTAGATTAGATGTTAAGTTAGATGTTATATGTTAGAATAGATTAGATGTTAGGTTAGGTTAGGTTAGGTTAGTTTAGGATTAGATGTTACATTAGATGTTAGGTTAGGTTAGGTTAGGTTAGGTTAGGTTGGGTTAAGTTAGGTTAGGTTAGGTTAGGTGAGGTGAGGTGAGGTTAGGTTAGGTTAGGTTAGGTTATATTAGGTTAGGTTAGGTTAGGTTAGGTTAGATGTTAGATGTTAGATGTTAGATTATAATAAATGGGAAGTTAGATGTTCGATGTTAGACTAGATTAGACGTTAGGTTAGGTTAGGTTAGGTTAGGTTAGGTTAGGTTAGGTTAGGTTAGATGTTAGATGTTGGATTATATTAGATGGGAAGTTAGATGTTCGATGTTAGACTAGATTAGACGTTAGGTTAGGTTAGGTTAGGTTAGGTTAGGCTAGGTTAGGTTATGTTAGGTTAGGTTAGGTTAGCTTAGGTTAGTTTAGGTTAGGTTAGGTTAGGTTAGGTTAGGTTAGGTTAGGTTAGGTTAGGTTAGGTTATGTTAGGTTAGGTTAGGTTAGGTTAGGTTAGGGTATGTTAGGTTAGGTTAGGTTAGGTTAGGTTAGGTTAGATGTTAGATGTTAGATTATATTAGATGGGAAGTTAGATGTTCCATGTTAGACTAGATTAGACGTTAGGTTAGGTTAGGTTAGGTTAGGTCAGGTTAGGTTAGGCTAGGTTAGGTTAGGTTAGGTTAGGTTACGTTAGGTTAGGTTAGGTTAGGTTAGGTTATGTTAGGTTAGTTTAGGTTAGGTTAGGTTAGGTTAGGTTAGGTTAGGTTCGGTTAGGTTAGGTTAGGTTAGGTTAGGTTAGTTAGGTTAGGTTAGGTTAGGTTAGGTTAGGTGTTAGATGTTAGATTAGATTAGATGTTAAGTTAGATGTTAGATGTTAGAATAGATTAGATGTTAGGTTAGGTTAGGTTAGTTTAGGATTAGATGTTACGTTAGATGTTAGATTAGATTAGATGTTAGGTTAGATTAGGTTAGGTTGGGGTAAGTTAGGTTAGGTGAGGTGAGGTTAGGTTAGGTTAGGTTAGGTTAGGTTATGTTAGGTTAGGTTAGGTTAGGTTAGGTTAGATGTTAGATGTTAGATTATAATAAATGGGAAGTTAGATGTTCGATGTTGGACTAGATTAGACGTTAGGTTAGGTTAGGTTAGGTTAGGTTAGGTTAGGTTAGGTTAGGTTCGGTTAGGATAGGTTAGGTTAGGTTAGGTTAGGTTAGGTTAGGTTAGGTTTGGTTAGGTTAGGTTTGGTTAGGTTAGGTTAGGTTAGGTTAGGTTAGGTTAGGTTAGGTTAGGTTAAGTTAGGTTAGGTTAGGTTAGGTTAGGTTAGGTGTTAGATGTTAGATTAGATTAGATGTTAAGTTAGATGTTAGATGTTAGAATAGATTAGATGTTAGGTTAGGTTAGGTTAGGTTAGTTTAGGATTAGATGTTACGTTAGATGTTAGATGTTAGATTAGATTAGATGTTTGGTTAGGTTAGGTTAGGTTAGGTTGGGTTAAGTTAGGTTAGGTTAGGTTAGGTGAGGTGAGGTTAGGTTAGGTTAGGTTAGGTTATGTTAGGTTAGGTTAGGTTAGGTTAGATGTTAGATGTTAGATTATATTAAATGGGAAGTTAGATGTTCTATGTTAGACTAGATTAGACATTAGGTTAGGTTAGGTTAGGTTAGGTTAGGTTAGGATGAGATGTTAGGTTAGATGTTAGATGTTAGATTAGATTAGATGTTAGGTTAGGTTAGGTTAGGTTAGCTTGGGTTAAGTTAGGTTAGGTTAGGTGAGGTGAGGTTAGGTTAGGTTAGGTTAGGTTATATTAGGTTAGGTTAGGTTAGGTTAGGTTAGGTTAGATGTTAGATGTTAGATTATAATAAATGGGAAGTTAGATGTTCGATGTTAGACTAGATTAGACGTTAGGTTAGGTTAGGTTAAGTTGGGTTGTTAGGTTAGGTTAGGTTAGGTTAGGTTAGGCTAGGTTAGGTTAGGTTAGGATGAGATGTTAGGTTAGATTAGGTTAGGTTAGATGTTAGATGTTAGATTATATTAAATGGGAAGTTAGATGTTCTATGTTAGACTAGATTAGACATTAGGTTAGGTTAGGTTAGGTTAGGTTAGGATGAGATGTTAGGTTAGATGTTAGATGTTAGATTAGATTAGATGTTAGGTTAGGTTAGGTTAGGTTAGGTTAGGTCAGGTGAGGTTAGGTTAGGTTAGGTTAGGGTATGTTAGGTTAGGTTAGGTTAGGTTAGGTTAGGTTAGATGTTAGATGTTAGATTATATTAGATGGGAAGTTAGATGTTCGATGTTAGACTAGATTAGACGTTAGGTTAGGTTAGGGTAGGTTAGGTTAGGTCAGGTTAGGTTAGGTTAGGTTAGGTTAGGTTAGGTTAGGTTAGGTTAGGTTAGGTTAGGTTAGGTTAGGTTAGGTTAGGTTAGGTTAGGTTATGTTAGGTTAGGTTAGGTTAGCTTAGGTTAGTTTAGGTTAGGTTAGGTTAGGTTAGGTTAGGTTAGGTTAGGTGTTAGATGTTAGATTAGATTAGATGTTAAGTTAGATGTTAGATGTTAGAATAGATTAGATGTTAGGTTAGGTTAGGTTAGGTGAGGTGAGGTTAGGTTAGGCTAGGTTAGGTTATATTAGGTTAGGTTAGGTTAGGTTAGGTTAGATGTTAGATGTTAGATTATAATAAATGGGAAGTTAGATGTTCGATGTTAGACTAGATTAGACGTTAGGTTAGGTTAGGTTAGGTTAGGTGTTAGATGTTAGATTAGATTAGATGTTAAGTTAGATGTTATATGTTAGAATAGATTAGATGTTAGGTTAGGTTAGGTTAGGTTAGGTTAGTTTAGGATTAGATGTTACGTTAGATGTTAGATGTTAGATTAGATAAGATGTTAGGTTAGGTTGGGTTAAGTTAGGTTAGGTTAGGTTAGGTGAGGTGAGGTTAGGTTAGGTTAGGTTACGTTATATTAGGTTAGGTTAGGTTAGGTTAGGTTAGGTTAGGTTAGGATGAGATGTTTGGTTAGATGTTAGATGTTAGATTAGATTAGATGTTAGGTTAGGTTAGGTGAGGTGAGGTTAGGTTAGGTTAGGTTAGGGTATGTTAGGTTAGGTTAGGTTAGGTTAGGTTAGATGTTAGATGTTGGATTATATTAGATGGGAAGTTAGATGTTCGATGTTAGACTAGATTAGACGTTAGGTTAGGTTAGGTTAGGTTAGGTTAGGTTAGGTTATGTTAGTTAGGTTAGGTTAGCTTAGGTTAGTTTAGGTTAGGTTAGGTTAGGTTAGGTTAGGTTAGGTTAGGTTAGGGTAGGCTAGGCTAGGCTAGGCTAGGCAAGGCTAGGCTAGGCTAGGTTAGGTTAGGTTAGGTTAGGTTAGGTTAGGTTAGGTTAGGTTAGGTTAGGTTCGGTTAGGTTAGGTTAGGTTAGGTTAGGTTAGGTTTGGTTAGGTTAGGTTTGGTTAGGTTAGGTTAGGTTAGGTTAGGTTAGGTTAGGTTAGGTTAGGTTAGGTTAAGTTAGGTTATGTTAGGTTAGGTTAGGTTAGGTTAGGTTAGGTGTTAGATGTTAGATGTTAGAATAGATTAGATGTTAGGTTAGGTTAGGTTAGGTTAGTTTAGGATTAGATGTTACGTTAGATGTTAGATGTTAGATTAGATTAGATGTTAGGTTAGGTTAGGTTGGGTTAAGTTAGGTTAGGTTAGGTTAGGTGAGGTTAGGTTAGGTTAGGTTAGGTTATGTTATGTTAGGTTAGGTTAGGTTAGGTTAGATGTTAGATGTTAGATTATATTAAATGGGAAGTTAGATGTTCGATGTTAGACTAGATTAGACATTAGGTTAGGTTAGGTTAGGTTAGGTTAGGTTAGGATGAGATGTTAGGTTAGATGTTAGATGTTAGATTAGATTAGATGTTAGGTTAGGTTAGGTTAGGTTAGGTCAGGTGAGGTTAGGTTAGGTTAGGTTAGGGTATGTTAGGTTAGGTTAGGTTAGGTTAGGTTTGGTTAGATGTTAGATGTTAGATTATATTAGATGGGAAGTTTGATGTTCGATGTTAGACTAGATTAGACGTTAGGTTAGGTTAGGTTAGGTTAGGTTAGGTCAGGTTAGGTTAGGTTAGGTTAGGTTAGGTTAGGTTAGGTTAGGTTAGGTTAGGTTAGGTTAGGTTAGGTTAGGTTAGGTTAGGTTAGGTTAGGTTAGGTTAGGTTAGGTTAGGTTAGGTTAGGTTAGGTTAGGTTGGGTTCGGTTCGGTTCGGTTAGGTTAGGTTAGGTTAGGTTAGGTTAGGTTAGGTGTTAGATGTTAGATTAGATTAGATGTTAAGTTAGATGTTAGATGTTAGAATAGATTAGATGTTAGGTTAGGTTAGGTTATGTGAGGTGAGGTTAGGTTAGGTTAGGTTATATTAGGTTAGGTTAGGTTAGGTTAGGTTAGATGTTAGATTATAATAAATGGGAAGTTAGATGTTTGATGTTAGACTAGATTAGACGTTAGGTTAGGTTAGGTTGTTAGGTTAGGTTAGGTTAGGTTAGGTTAGGTTAGCTTAGGTTAGGTTAGGATGAGATGTTAGGTTAGATGTTAGATGTTAGATTAGATTAGATGTTAGGTTAGGTTAGGTGAGGTGAGGTTAGGTTAGGTTAGGTTAGGGTATGTTAGGTTAGGTTAGGTTAGATGTTAGATGTTAGATTATATTAGATGGGAAGTTAGATGTTCGATGTTAGACTAGATTAGACGTTAGGTTAGGTTAGGTTAGGTTAGGTCAGGTTAGGTTAGGTTAGATTAGGTTAGGTTAGGTTAGGTTAGGTTAGGTTAGGCTAGGTTAGGTTAGGTTAGGTTAGGTTAGGTGTTAAATGTTAGATTAGATTAGATGTTAAGTTAGATGTTAGATGTTAGAATAGATTAGATGTTAGGTTAGGTTAGGTTAGGTTAGGTTAGTTTAGGATTAGATGTTACGTTAGATGTTAGATGTTAGATTAGATTAGATGTTAGGTTAGGTTACGTTAGGTTAGGTTGGGTTAAGTTAGGTTAGGTTAGGTTAGGTGAGGTGAGGTTAGGTTAGGTTAGGTTATATTAGGTTAGGTTAGGTTAGGTTAGGTTAGATGTTAGATTATAATAAATGGGAAGTTAGATGTTCGATGTTAGACTAGATTAGACGTTAGGTTAGGTTAGGTTGTTAGGTTAGGTTAGGTTAGGTTAGGTTAGGTTAGCTTAGGTTAGGTTAGGATGAGATGTTAGGTTAGATGTTAGATGTTAGATTAGATTAGATGTTAGGTTAGGTTAGGTGAGGTGAGGTTAGGTTAGGTTAGGTTAGGTTAGGGTATGTTAGGTTAGGTTAGGTTAGGTTAGGTTAGGTTAGGTGTTAGATGTTAGATTATATTAGATGGGAAGTTAGATGTTCGATGTTAGACTAGATTAGACGTTAGGTTAGGTTAGGTTAGGTTAGGTTAGGTTATGTTAGGTTAGGTTAGGTTAGGTTAGGTTAGCTTAGGTTAGTTTAGGTTAGGTTAGGTTAGGTTAGGTTAGGTTAGGTTAGGTTAGGTTAGGTTAGTTTAGGTTAGGTTAGGTTAGGTTAGGTTAGGTTAGGGTATGTTAGGTTAGGTTAGGTTAGATGTTAGATGTTAGAATATATTAGATGGGAAGTTAGATGTTCGATGTTAGACTAGATTAGACGTTAGGTTAGGTTAGGTTAGGTTAGGTTAGGTCAGGTTAGGTTAGGTTAGGTTAGGTTAGGTTAGGTTAGGTTAGGTTAGGTTAGGTTAGGTTAGGTTAGGCTAGGTTAGGTTAGGTTAGGTTAGGTTAGGTTAGGTTAGGTGTTAAATGTTAGATTAGATTAGATGTTAAGTTAGATGTTAGATGTTAGAATAGATTGGATGTTAGGTTAGGTTAGGTTAGGTTAGGTTAGTTTAGGATTAGATGTTACGTTAGATGTTAGATGTTAGATTAGATTAGATGTTAGGTTAGGTTACGTTAGGTTAGGTTGGGTTAAGGTAGGTTAGGTTAGGTTAGGTGAGGTGAGGTGAGGTTAGGTTAGGTTAGGTTTGGTTATGTTAGGTTAGGTTAGGTTAGGTTAGATGTTAGATTATAATAAATGGGAAGTTATATGTTCGATGTTAGACTAGATTAGACGTTAGGTTAGGTTAGGATAGGTTAGGTTAGGTTAGGTTAGCTTAGGTTAGTTTAGGTTAGGTTAGGTTAGGTTAGGTTAGGTTAGGTTAGGTTAGGTTAGGTTAGGTTAGGTTAGGTTAGGTGTTAGATGTTAGATTAGATTAGATGTTAAGTTAGATGTTAGATGTTAGACTAGATTAGACGTTAGGTTAGGTTAGGTTAGGTTAGGTTGTTAGGTTAGGTTAGGTTAGGTTAGGTTAGGTTAGGTTAGGATTAGATGTTAGGTTAGATGTTAGATGTTAGATTAGATTAGATGTTAGGTTAGGTTAGGTTAGGTTAGGTTAGGTTAGGTTAGGTTAGGATGAGATGTTAGGTTAGATGTTAGATGTTAGATTAGATTAGATGTTAGGTTAGGTTAGGTTAGGTTAGGTTAGTTTAGGATTAGATGTTACGTTAGATGTTAGATGTTAGATTAGATTAGATGTTAGGTTTGGTTAGGTTAGGTTAGGTGAGGTGAGGATAGGTTAGGTTAGGTTAGGTTAGGTTATGTTAGGTTAGGTTAGGTTAGGTTAGGTTAGATGTTAGATGTTAGATTATATTAAATGGGAAGTTAGATGTTCGATGTTAGACTAGATTAGACGTTAGGTTAGGTTAGGTTAGGTTGTTAGGTTAGGTTAGGTTAGGTTAGGTTAGGTTAGGATTAGATGTTAGGTTAGATGTTAGATGTTAGATTAGATTAGATGTTAGGTTAGGTTAGGTTAGGTTAGGTTAGGTTAGGATGAGATGTTAGGTTAGATGTTAGATGTTAGATTAGATTAGATGTTAGGTTCAGTTAGGTTAGGTTAGGTTGGGTTAAGTTAGGTTAGGTTAGGTTAGGTGAGGTGAGGTTAGGTTAGGTTAGGTTAGGTTATATTAGGTTAGGTTAGGTTAGGTTAGGTTAGATGTTAGATGTTAGATTATAATAAATGGGAAGTTAGATGTTCGATGTTAGACTAGATTAGACGTTAGGTTAGGTTAGGTTAGGTTAGGTTAGGTTAGGTTAGGATGAGATGTTAGGTTAGATGTTAGATGTTAGATTAGATTAGATGTTAGGTTAGGTTAGGTGAGGTGAGGTTAGGTTAGGTTAGGTTAGGGTATGTTAGGTTAGGTTAGGTTAGGTTAGGTTAGATGTTAGATGTTGGATTATATTAGATGGGAAGTTAGATGTTCGATATTAGACTAGATTAGACGTTAGGTTAGGTTAGGTTAGGTTAGGTTAGGTTATGTTAGGTTAGGTTAGGTTAGCTTAGGTTAGTTTAGGTTAGGTTAGGTTAGGTTAGGTTAGGTTAGGTTATGTTAGGTTAAGTTAGGTTAGGTTAGGTTAGGTTAGGTTAGGTTAGGGTATGTTAGGTTAGGTTAGGTTAGGTTAGGTTAGATGTTAGATGTTAGATTATATTAGATGGGAAGTTAGATGTTCGATGTTAGACTAGATTAGACGTTAGGTTAGGTTAGGTTAGGTTACGTCAGGTTAGGTTAGGTTAGGTTAGGTTAGGTTAGGTTAGGTTAGGTTAGGTTAGTTTAGGTTAGGTTAGGTTAGGTTAGGTTAGGTTAGGTTAGGTTAGGTTAGGTTAGGTTAGGTTAGGTTAGGTTAGGTTAGGTGTTAGATGTTGGATTAGATTAGATGTTAAGTTAGATGTTAGATGTTAGAATGGATTAGATTTTAGGTTAGGTTAGGTTAGTTTAGGATTAGATGTTACGTTAGATGTTAGATTAGATTAGATGTTAGGTTAGGTTAGGTTAGGTTAGGTTGGGTTAAGTTAGGTTAGGTTAGGTTAGGTTAGGTTAGGTTATGTTAGGTTAGGTTAGGTTAGGTTAGATGTTAGATGTTAGATTATAATAAATGGGAAGTTAGATGTTCGATGTTAGACTAGATTAGACGTTAGGTTAGGTTAGGTTAGGTTAGGTTAGGGTAGGCTAGGCTAGCCTAGGCTAGGCTAGGCTAGGCAAGGCTAGGCTAGGCTAGGTTAGGTTAGGTTAGGTTAGGTTAGGTTAGGTTAGGTTAGGTTAGGTTAGGTTAGGTTCGGTTAGGTTAGGTTAGGTTAGGTTAGGTTAGGTTAGGTTAGGTTTGGTTAGGTTAGGTTTGGTTAGGTTAGGTTAGGTTAGGTTAGGTTAGGTTAGGTTAGGTTAGGTTAGGTTAGGTTAGGTTAAGTTAGGTTAGGTTAGGTTAGGTTAGGTTAGGTGTTAGATGTTAGATTAGATTAGATGTTAAGTTAGATGTTAGATGTTAGAATAGATTAGATGTTAGGTTAGGTTAGGTTAGGTTAGTTTTGGATTAGATGTTACGTTAGATGTTAGATGTTAGATTAGATTAGATGTTTGGTTAGGTTAGGTTAGGTTAGGTTGGGTTAAGTTAGGTTAGGTTAGGTTAGGTGAGGTGAGGTTAGGTTAGGTTAGGTTAGGTTATGTTAGGTTAGGTTAGGTTAGGTTAGATGTTAGATGTTAGATTATATTAAATGGGAAGTTAGATGTTCTATGTTAGACTAGATTAGACATTAGGTTAGGTTAGGTTAGGTTAGGTTAGGTTAGGATGAGATGTTAGGTTAGATGTTAGATGTTAGATTAGATTAGATGTTAGGTTAGGTTAGGTTAGGTTAGGTTGGGTTAAGTTAGGTTAGGTTAGGTTAGGTGAGGTGAGGTTAGGTTAGGTTAGGTTAGGTTATATTAGGTTAGGTTAGGTTAGGTTAGGTTAGGTTAGATGTTAGATGTTAGATTATAATAAATGGGAAGTTAGGTGTTCGATGTTAGACTAGATTAGACGTTAGGTTAGGTTAGGTTAAGTTGGGTTGTTAGGTTAGGTTAGGTTAGGTTAGGCTAGGTTAGGTTAGGTTAGGATGAGATGTTAGGTTAGATTAGGTTAGGTTAGATGTTAGATGTTAGATTATATTAAATGGGAAGTTAGATGTTCTATGTTAGACTAGATTAGACATTAGGTTAGGTTAGGTTAGGTTAGGTTAGGATGAGATGTTAGGTTAGATGTTAGATGTTAGATTAGATTAGATGTTAGGTTAGGTTAGGTTAGGTTAGGTTAGGTCAGGTGAGGTTAGGGTAGGTTAGGTTAGGGTATGTTAGGTTAGGTTAGGTTAGGTTAGGTTAGGTTAGATGTTAGATGTTAGATTATATTAGATGGGAAGTTAGATGTTCGATGTTAGACTAGATTAGACGTTAGGTTAGGTTAGGGTAGGTTAGGTTAGGTCAGGTTAGGTTAGGTTAGGTTAGTTTAGGTTAGGTTAGGTTAGGTTAGGTTAGGTTAGGTTAGGTTAGGTTAGGTTAGGTTAGGTTAGGTTAGGTTAGGTTAGGTTGGGTTCGGTTCGGTTCGGTTAGGTTAGGTTAGGTTAGGTTAGGTTAGGTTAGGTGAGGTTAGGTTAGGTAAGGTGTTAGATGTTAGATTAGATTAGATGTTAAGTTATATGTTAGATGTTAGAATAGATTAGATGTTAGGTTAGGTTAGGTTAGGTTAGGTTAGTTTAGGATTAAATGTTACGTTAGATGTTAGATGTTAGATTAGATTAGATGTTAGGTTAGGTTAGGTTAGGTTAGGTTGGGTTAAGTTAGGTTAGGTTAGGTGAGGTGAGGTTAGGTTAGGTTAGGTTAGGTTATATTAGGTTAGGTTAGGTTAGGTTAGGTTAGGTTAGATGTTAGATGTTAGATTATAATAAATGGGAAGTTAGATGTTCGATGTTAGACTAGATTAGACGTTAGGTTAGGTTAGGTTGTTAGGTTAGGTTATGTTAGGTTAGGTTAGGCTAGGTTAGGTTAGGTTAGGATGAGATGTTAGGTTAGATGTTAGATGTTAGATTAGATTAGATGTTAGGTTAGGTTAGGTTAGGTTAGGTTAGGATGAGATGTTAGGTTAGATGTTAGATGTTAGATTAGATTAGATGTTAGGTTAGGTTAGGTGAGGTGAGGTGAGGTTAGGTTAGGTTAGGTTAGGTTCGGGTATGTTAGGTTAGGTTAGGTTAGATGTTAGATGTTAGATTATATTAGATGGGAAGTTAGATGTTCTATGTTAGACTAGATTAGACGTTAGGTTAGGTTAGGTTAGGTTAGGTTAGGTTAGGTTAGGTTAGGTTATGTTAGGTTAGGTTAGGTTAGCTTAGGTTAGTTTAGGTTAGGTTAGGTTAGGTTAGGTTAGGTTAGGTGTTAGATGTTAGATTAGATTAGATGTTAAGTTAGATGTTAGATGTTAGAATAGATTAGATGTTAGGTTAGGTTAGGTTAGGTGAGGTGAGGTTAGGTTAGGTTAGGTTATATTAGGTTAGGTTAGGTTAGGTTAGGTTAGATGTTAGATGTTAGATTATAATAAATGGGAAGTTAGATGTTCGATGTTAGACTAGATTAGACGTTAGGTTAGGTTAGGTTAGGTTAGGTGTTAGATGTTAGATTAGATTAGATGTTAAGTTAGATGTTATATGTTAGAATAGATTAGATGTTAGGTTAGGTTAGGTTAGGTTAGGTTAGTTTAGGATTAGATGTTACGTTAGATGTTCGATGTTAGATTAGATAAGATGTTAGGTTAGGTTAGGTTAGGTTGGGTTAAGTTAGGTTAGGTTAGGTTAGGTGAGGTGAGGTTAGGTTAGGTTAGGTTAGGTTAGGATGAGATGTTAGGTTAGATGTTAGATGTTAGATTAGATTAGATGTTAGGTTAGGTTAGGTGAGGTGAGGTTAGGTTAGGTTAGGTTAGGGTATGTTAGGTTAGGTTAGGTTAGGTTAGGTTAGATGTTAGATGTTGGATTATATTAGATGGGAAGTTAGATGTTCGATGTTAGACTAGATTAGATGTTAGGTTAGGTTAGGTTAGGTTAGGTTAGGTTAGGTTAGGTTATGTTAGGTTAGGTTAGGTTAGCTTAGGTTAGTTTAGGTTAGGTTAGGTTAGGTTAGGTTAGGTTAGGTTAGGTTAGGGTAGGCTAGGCTAGGCTAGGTTAGGCAAGGCTAGGCTAGGCTAGGTTAGGTTAGGTTAGGTTAGGTTAGGTTAGGTTAGGTTAGGTTAGGTTCGGTTAGGTTAGGTTAGGTTAGGTTAGGTTAGGTTTGGTTAGGTTAGGTTTGGTTAGGTTAGGTTAGGTTAGGTTAGGTTAGGTTAGGTTAGGTTAGGTTAGGTTAAGTTAGGTTATGTTAGGTTAGGTTAGGTTAGGTTAGGTTAGGTGTTAGATGTTAGATTAGATTAGATGTTAAGTTAGATGTTAGATGTTAGAATAGATTAGATGTTAGGTTAGGTTAGGTTAGGTTAGTTTAGGATTAGATGTTACGTTAGATGTTAGATGTTAGATTAGATTAGATGTTAGGTTAGGTTAGGTTGGGTTAAGTTAGGTTAGGTTAGGTTAGGTGAGGTTAGGTTAGGTTAGGTTATGTTATGTTAGGTTAGGTTAGGTTAGGTTAGATGTTAGATGTTAGATTATATTAAATGGGAAGTTAGATGTTCGATGTTCGACTAGATTAGACATTAGGTTAGGTTAGGTTAGGTTAGGTTAGGTTAGGTTAGGATGAGATGTTAGGTTAGATGTTAGATGTTAGATTAGATTAGATGTTAGGTTAGGTTAGGTTAGGTTAGGTCAGGTGAGGTTAGGTTAGGTTAGGTTAGGGTATGTTAGGTTAGGTTAGGTTAGGGTAGGTTTGGTTAGATGTTAGATGTTAGATTATATTAGATGGGAAGTTAGATGTTCGATGTTAGACTAGATTAGACGTTAGGTTAGGTTAGGTTAGGTTAGGTTAGGTTTGGTTAGATGTTAGATGTTAGATTATATTAGATGGGAAGTTAGATGTTCGATGTTAGACTAGATTAGACGTTAGGTTAGGTTAGGTTAGGTTAGGTTAGGTCAGGTTAGGTTAGGTTAGGTTAGGTTAGGTTAGGTTAGGTTAGGTTAGGTTAGGTTAGGTTAGGTTAGGTTAGGTTAGGTTAGGTTAGGTTAGGTTAGGTTAGGTTAGGTTAGGTTAGGTTAGGTTAGGTTCGGTTCGGTTCGGTTAGGTTAGGTTAGGTTAGGTTAGGTTAGGTTAGGTGTTAGATGTTAGATTAGATTAGATGTTAAGTTAGATGTTAGATGTTAGAATAGATTAGATGTTAGGTTAGGTTAGGTTATGTGAGGTTAGGTTAGGTTAGGTTATATTAGGTTAGGTTAGGTTAGGTTAGGTTAGATGTTAGATTATAATAAATGGGAAGTTAGATGTTTGATGTTAGACTAGATTAGACGTTAGGTTAGGTTAGGTTGTTAGGTTAGGTTAGGTTAGGTTAGGTTAGGTTAGCTTAGGTTAGGTTAGGATGAGATGTTAGGTTAGATGTTAGATGTTAGATTAGATTAGATGTTAGGTTAGGTTAGGTGAGGTGAGGTTAGGTTAGGTTAGGTTAGGGTATGTTAGGTTAGGTTAGGTTAGATGTTAGATGTTAGATTATATTAGATGGGAAGTTAGATGTTCGATGTTAGACTAGATTAGACGTTAGGTTAGGTTAGGTTAGGTTAGGTCAGGTTAGGTTAGGTTAGATTAGGTTAGGTTAGGTTAGGTTAGGTTAGGTTAGGCTAGGTTAGGTTAGGTTAGGTTAGGTTAGGTGTTAAATGTTAGATTAGATTAGATGTTAAGTTAGATGTTAGATGTTAGAATAGATTAGATGTTAGGTTAGGTTAGGTTAGGTTAGGTTAGTTTAGGATTAGATGTTACGTTAGATGTTAGATGTTAGATTAGATTAGATGTTAGGTTAGGTTACGTTAGGTTAGGTTGGGTTAAGTTAGGTTAGGTTAGGTTAGGTGAGGTGAGGTTAGGTTAGGTTAGGTTATATTAGGTTAGGTTAGGTTAGGTTAGGTTAGGTTAGGTTAGATGTTAGATTATAATAAATGGGAAGTTAGATGTTCGATGTTAGACTAGATTAGACGTTAGGTTAGGTTAGGTTGTTAGGTTAGGTTAGGTTAGGTTAGGTTAGGTTAGCTTAGGTTAGGTTAGGATGAGATGTTAGGTTAGATGTTAGATGTTAGATTAGATTAGATGTTAGGTTAGGTTAGGTGAGGTGAGGTTAGGTTAGGTTAGGTTAGGTTAGGGTATGTTAGGTTAGGTTAGGTTAGGTTAGGTTAGGTTAGGTGTTAGATGTTAGATTATATTAGATGGGAAGTTAGATGTTCGATGTTAGACTAGATTAGACGTTAGGTTAGGTTAGGTTAGGTTAGGTTAGGTTAGGTTAGGTTAGGTTAGGTTAGGTTAGGTTAGGTTAGCTTAGGTTAGTTTAGGTTAGGTTAGGTTAGGTTAGGTTAGGTTAGGTTAGGTTAGGTTAGTTTAGGTTAGGTTAGGTTAGGTTAGGTTAGGTTAGGGTATGTTAGGTTAGGTTAGGTTAGATGTTAGATGTTAGAATATATTAGATGGGAAGTTAGATGTTCGATGTTAGACTAGATTAGACGTTAGGTTAGGTTAGGTTAGGTTAGGTTAGGTCAGGTTAGGTTAGGTTAGGTTAGGTTAGGTTAGGTTAGGTTAGGTTAGGTTAGGTTAGGTTAGGCTAGGTTAGGTTAGGTTAGGTTAGGTTAGGTTAGGTTAGGTGTTAAATGTTAGATTAGATTAGATGTTAAGTTAGATGTTAGATGTTAGAATAGATTGGATGTTAGGTTAGGTTAGGTTAGGTTAGGTTAGTTTAGGATTAGATGTTACGTTAGATGTTAGATGTTAGATTAGATTAGATGTTAGGTTAGGTTACGTTAGGTTAGGTTGGGTTAAGGTAGGTTAGGTTAGGTTAGGTGAGGTGAGGTGAGGTTAGGTTAGGTTAGGTTTGGTTATGTTAGGTTAGGTTAGGTTAGGTTAGATGTTAGATTATAATAAATGGGAAGTTATATGTTCGATGTTAGACTAGATTAGACGTTAGGTTAGGTTAGGATAGGTTAGGTTAGGTTAGGTTAGCTTAGGTTAGTTTAGGTTAGGTTAGGTTAGGTTAGGTTAGGTTAGGTTAGGTTAGGTTAGGTTAGGTTAGGTTAGGTGTTAGATGTTAGATTAGATTAGATGTTAAGTTAGATGTTAGATGTTAGACTAGATTAGACGTTAGGTTAGGTTAGGTTAGGTTAGGTTGTTAGGTTAGGTTAGGTTAGGTTAGGTTAGGTTAGGTTAGGATTAGATGTTAGGTTAGATGTTAGATGTTAGATTAGATTAGATGTTAGGTTAGGTTAGGTTAGGTTAGGTTAGGTTAGGTTAGGTTAGGATGAGATGTTAGGTTAGATGTTAGATGTTAGATTAGATTAGATGTTAGGTTAGGTTAGGTTAGGTTAGGTTAGTTTAGGATTAGATGTTACGTTAGATGTTAGATGTTAGATTAGATTAGATGTTAGGTTTGGTTAGGTTAGGTTAGGTGAGGTGAGGATAGGTTAGGTTAGGTTAGGTTAGGTTATGTTAGGTTAGGTTAGGTTAGGTTAGGTTAGATGTTAGATGTTAGATTATATTAAATGGGAAGTTAGATGTTCGATGTTAGACTAGATTAGACGTTAGGTTAGGTTAGGTTAGGTTGTTAGGTTAGGTTAGGTTAGGTTAGGTTAGGATTAGATGTTAGGTTAGATGTTAGATGTTAGATTAGATTAGATGTTAGGTTAGGTTAGGTTAGGTTAGGTTAGGTTAGGATGAGATGTTAGGTTAGATGTTAGATGTTAGATTAGATTAGATGTTAGGTTAGGTTAGGTGAGGTGAGGTTAGGTTAGGTTAGGTTAGGTTAGGGTATGTTAGGTTAGGTTAGGTTAGATGTTAGATGTTAGATTAGATTAGATGTTAGGTTCAGTTAGGTTAGGTTAGGTTGGGTTAAGTTAGGTTAGGTTAGGTTAGGTGAGGTGAGGTTAGGTTAGGTTAGGTTAGGTTATATTAGGTTAGGTTAGGTTAGGTTAGGTTAGATGTTAGATGTTAGATTATAATAAATGGGAAGTTAGATGTTCGATGTTAGACTAGATTAGACGTTAGGTTAGGTTAGGTTAGGTTAGGTTAGGTTAGGTTAGGATGAGATGTTAGGTTAGATGTTAGATGTTAGATTAGATTAGATGTTAGGTTAGGTTAGGTGAGGTGAGGTTAGGTTAGGTTAGGTTAGGGTATGTTAGGTTAGGTTAGGTTAGGTTAGGTTAGATGTTAGATGTTGGATTATATTAGATGGGAAGTTAGATGTTCGATATTAGACTAGATTAGACGTTAGGTTAGGTTAGGTTAGGTTAGGTTAGGTTATGTTAGGTTAGGTTAGGTTAGCTTAGGTTAGTTTAGGTTAGGTTAGGTTAGGTTAGGTTAGGTTAGGTTATGTTAGGTTAAGTTAGGTTAGGTTAGGTTAGGTTAGGTTAGGTTAGGGTATGTTAGGTTAGGTTAGGTTAGGTTAGGTTAGATGTTAGATGTTAGATTATATTAGATGGGAAGTTAGATGTTCGATGTTAGACTAGATTAGACGTTAGGTTAGGTTAGGTTAGGTTACGTCAGGTTAGGTTAGGTTAGGTTAGGTTAGGTTAGGTTAGGTTAGGTTAGGTTAGGTTAGTTTAGGTTAGGTTAGGTTAGGTTAGGTTAGGTTAGGTTAGGTTAGGTTAGGTTAGGTTAGGTTAGGTTAGGTTAGGTTAGGTGTTAGATGTTGGATTAGATTAGATGTTAAGTTAGATGTTAGATGTTAGAATGGATTAGATTTTAGGTTAGGTTAGGTTAGTTTAGGATTAGATGTTACGTTAGATGTTAGATTAGATTAGATGTTAGGTTAGGTTAGGTTAGGTTAGGTTGGGTTAAGTTAGGTTAGGTTAGGTTAGGTTAGGTTAGGTTATGTTAGGTTAGGTTAGGTTAGGTTAGATGTTAGATGTTAGATTATAATAAATGGGAAGTTAGATGTTCGATGTTAGACTAGATTAGACGTTAGGTTAGGTTAGGTTAGGTTAGGTTAGGGTAGGCTAGGCTAGCCTAGGCTAGGCTAGGCTAGGCAAGGCTAGGCTAGGCTAGGTTAGGTTAGGTTAGGTTAGGTTAGGTTAGGTTAGGTTAGGTTAGGTTAGGTTAGGTTCGGTTAGGTTAGGTTAGGTTAGGTTAGGTTAGGTTAGGTTAGGTTTGGTTAGGTTAGGTTTGGTTAGGTTAGGTTAGGTTAGGTTAGGTTAGGTTAGGTTAGGTTAGGTTAGGTTAGGTTAGGTTAAGTTAGGTTAGGTTAGGTTAGGTTAGGTTAGGTGTTAGATGTTAGATTAGATTAGATGTTAAGTTAGATGTTAGATGTTAGAATAGATTAGATGTTAGGTTAGGTTAGGTTAGGTTAGTTTTGGATTAGATGTTACGTTAGATGTTAGATGTTAGATTAGATTAGATGTTTGGTTAGGTTAGGTTAGGTTAGGTTGGGTTAAGTTAGGTTAGGTTAGGTTAGGTGAGGTGAGGTTAGGTTAGGTTAGGTTAGGTTATGTTAGGTTAGGTTAGGTTAGGTTAGATGTTAGATGTTAGATTATATTAAATGGGAAGTTAGATGTTCTATGTTAGACTAGATTAGACATTAGGTTAGGTTAGGTTAGGTTAGGTTAGGTTAGGATGAGATGTTAGGTTAGATGTTAGATGTTAGATTAGATTAGATGTTAGGTTAGGTTAGGTTAGGTTAGGTTGGGTTAAGTTAGGTTAGGTTAGGTTAGGTGAGGTGAGGTTAGGTTAGGTTAGGTTAGGTTATATTAGGTTAGGTTAGGTTAGGTTAGGTTAGGTTAGATGTTAGATGTTAGATTATAATAAATGGGAAGTTAGGTGTTCGATGTTAGACTAGATTAGACGTTAGGTTAGGTTAGGTTAAGTTGGGTTGTTAGGTTAGGTTAGGTTAGGTTAGGTTAGGCTAGGTTAGGTTAGGTTAGGATGAGATGTTAGGTTAGATTAGGTTAGGTTAGATGTTAGATGTTAGATTATATTAAATGGGAAGTTAGATGTTCTATGTTAGACTAGATTAGACATTAGGTTAGGTTAGGTTAGGTTAGGTTAGGATGAGATGTTAGGTTAGATGTTAGATGTTAGATTAGATTAGATGTTAGGTTAGGTTAGGTTAGGTTAGGTTAGGTCAGGTGAGGTTAGGGTAGGTTAGGTTAGGGTATGTTAGGTTAGGTTAGGTTAGGTTAGGTTAGGTTAGATGTTAGATGTTAGATTATATTAGATGGGAAGTTAGATGTTCGATGTTAGACTAGATTAGACGTTAGGTTAGGTTAGGGTAGGTTAGGTTAGGTCAGGTTAGGTTAGGTTAGGTTAGTTTAGGTTAGGTTAGGTTAGGTTAGGTTAGGTTAGGTTAGGTTAGGTTAGGTTAGGTTAGGTTAGGTTAGGTTAGGTTAGGTTGGGTTCGGTTCGGTTAGGTTAGGTTAGGTTAGGTTAGGTTAGGTTAGGTGAGGTTAGGTTAGGTAAGGTGTTAGATGTTAGATTAGATTAGATGTTAAGTTATATGTTAGATGTTAGAATAGATTAGATGTTAGGTTAGGTTAGGTTAGGTTAGGTTAGTTTAGGATTAAATGTTACGTTAGATGTTAGATGTTAGATTAGATTAGATGTTAGGTTAGGTTAGGTTAGGTTAGGTTGGGTTAAGTTAGGTTAGGTTAGGTGAGGTGAGGTTAGGTTAGGTTAGGTTAGGTTATATTAGGTTAGGTTAGGTTAGGTTAGGTTAGGTTAGATGTTAGATGTTAGATTATAATAAATGGGAAGTTAGATGTTCGATGTTAGACTAGATTAGACGTTAGGTTAGGTTAGGTTGTTAGGTTAGGTTATGTTAGGTTAGGTTAGGCTAGGTTAGGTTAGGTTAGGATGAGATGTTAGGTTAGATGTTAGATGTTAGATTAGATTAGATGTTAGGTTAGGTTAGGTTAGGTTAGGTTAGGATGAGATGTTAGGTTAGATGTTAGATGTTAGATTAGATTAGATGTTAGGTTAGGTTAGGTGAGGTGAGGTGAGGTTAGGTTAGGTTAGGTTAGGTTCGGGTATGTTAGGTTAGGTTAGGTTAGATGTTAGATGTTAGATTATATTAGATGGGAAGTTAGATGTTCTATGTTAGACTAGATTAGACGTTAGGTTAGGTTAGGTTAGGTTAGGTTAGGTTAGGTTAGGTTAGGTTATGTTAGGTTAGGTTAGGTTAGCTTAGGTTAGTTTAGGTTAGGTTAGGTTAGGTTAGGTTAGGTTAGGTGTTAGATGTTAGATTAGATTAGATGTTAAGTTAGATGTTAGATGTTAGAATAGATTAGATGTTAGGTTAGGTTAGGTTAGGTGAGGTGAGGTTAGGTTAGGTTAGGTTATATTAGGTTAGGTTAGGTTAGGTTAGGTTAGATGTTAGATGTTAGATTATAATAAATGGGAAGTTAGATGTTCGATGTTAGACTAGATTAGACGTTAGGTTAGGTTAGGTTAGGTTAGGTGTTAGATGTTAGATTAGATTAGATGTTAAGTTAGATGTTATATGTTAGAATAGATTAGATGTTAGGTTAGGTTAGGTTAGGTTAGGTTAGTTTAGGATTAGATGTTACGTTAGATGTTCGATGTTAGATTAGATAAGATGTTAGGTTAGGTTAGGTTAGGTTGGGTTAAGTTAGGTTAGGTTAGGTTAGGTGAGGTGAGGTTAGGTTAGGTTAGGTTAGGTTAGGATGAGATGTTAGGTTAGATGTTAGATGTTAGATTAGATTAGATGTTAGGTTAGGTTAGGTGAGGTGAGGTTAGGTTAGGTTAGGTTAGGGTATGTTAGGTTAGGTTAGGTTAGGTTAGGTTAGATGTTAGATGTTGGATTATATTAGATGGGAAGTTAGATGTTCGATGTTAGACTAGATTAGATGTTAGGTTAGGTTAGGTTAGGTTAGGTTAGGTTAGGTTAGGTTATGTTAGGTTAGGTTAGGTTAGCTTAGGTTAGTTTAGGTTAGGTTAGGTTAGGTTAGGTTAGGTTAGGTTAGGTTAGGGTAGGCTAGGCTAGGCTAGGTTAGGCAAGGCTAGGCTAGGCTAGGTTAGGTTAGGTTAGGTTAGGTTAGGTTAGGTTAGGTTAGGTTAGGTTCGGTTAGGTTAGGTTAGGTTAGGTTAGGTTAGGTTAGGTTTGGTTAGGTTAGGTTTGGTTAGGTTAGGTTAGGTTAGGTTAGGTTAGGTTAGGTTAGGTTAGGTTAGGTTAAGTTAGGTAATTTTAGGTTAGGTTAGGTTAGGTTAGGTTAGGTGTTAGATGTTAGATTAGATTAGATGTTAAGTTAGATGTTAGATGTTAGAATAGATTAGATGTTAGGTTAGGTTAGGTTAGGTTAGTTTAGGATTAGATGTTACGTTAGATGTTAGATGTTAGATTAGATTAGATGTTAGGTTAGGTTAGGTTGGGTTAAGTTAGGTTAGGTTAGGTTAGGTGAGGTTAGGTTAGGTTAGGTTAGGTTATGTTATGTTAGGTTAGGTTAGGTTAGGTTAGATGTTAGATGTTAGATTATATTAAATGGGAAGTTAGATGTTCGATGTTCGACTAGATTAGACATTAGGTTAGGTTAGGTTAGGTTAGGTTAGGTTAGGTTAGGATGAGATGTTAGGTTAGATGTTAGATGTTAGATTAGATTAGATGTTAGGTTAGGTTAGGTTAGGTTAGGTCAGGTGAGG